>NC_056751.1:102628712-102746212 GCF_019279795.1 Protopterus annectens | reverse complement strand
ACTTTAAAGGCCAATTATGGGCTTCTGTCTAGCAGTAAGACCCAAGAAACAGTACTGCAACATCAACCACAAAGAAAATTTGAGTCTTCCAACCATTTATGCCTTGACAATATCCTCCTCTAGACTGTACTTCCTATTTCAAGGATGGCTAGGCCTGTCAAGCCAAGGATAAATTCTGTCTGAAAGATGATAATGCATCACACTGCTTGATATGCCACCCAGAATCTATTCCAGAGGTGGGGAAGCTGCTGTGTAATCAGCTTGTCTTACACCACAGTGTTTTATTTATTTGCTGATAAAAAATTAGATCTCTAGTTCTAGTATTTGCGGGATTGTTTGATCTATGGATATCAAAGATATTCAGAACCACTGGATTCTTAATGGCACAAAAGGAAAGGCATAAATCTCCCCTCAGAAAGCTATAAGACATTGAATAAAGTCTTTTCTAATAGGACAGAGTTCTTAAGCCTGTAATCTTCTTAGTTAAGAACATCTGTAGTCTTTCTAGTTATTTGGTATGCCCAATGAGGTACATCCCAACGAGGAAATTGTATTCAGTAACTATCCTAATCAATGCTGAATGTGATGGGACAATGACTTCTTTAGAACAGGATAATATTCCTTTGTCAATTAGATGCACCAAGTAGCCAGACTTTCTAACTACTGCTTTTATATGATAATCAAAGGAGATGGAGACATATACCCAAGTTCAGAAGTCTTTAACATTCTAATTTTGAAGTCGGGTGTTGTCTATGTTGTATACTTCTGGGAGAGGGACTGTTTTACTCATTGTAACAATACTGGACTTTTTATCATTTAAATGGAGTGAATTTTTTCTACTCCAAGTATTTACAACTGTAACTTCTTGCTGAAGGGCTTTGACATCAGAAAGGGACTTGACAATGACTCATGGTTTACAGTCGAATGCAAACTTGGTTAGCCAGAGGTATTAATTAGTTCATGGTCTCTAGATCAGAGTAGCAAATGTCAAAAATAGAAAAGATCCCAGCGCTACATCCTGTGTGACTGGTCACTTTCATACTCTCATATAAGGTACCTGCAACCTGCCCTTTTAGCCAGTTTGCTATTCATCTTACTACATAGGGATCTGTTTGCAATGCATTATGTTTACAAACTATGCTAGCAGAAGGAATGGTGTTAAATGTCTTGGCCAGGTCAAAGTATGCTGTGGGAATACACCATGACCGCTGTCACCAGCCTGTGTTACCCTTTCAAAGAAGTTAAACAGAGTCATTAAACAGAATCTACCCTTGACAAAACCAAACTGCTGTGGTCTAGCCTGATGAGATTTTTAAAATCACAGTATAAAGTCAGTAATGCTATGTTCCATGGCTTTGCAAATAAGACTTTTCAGGCTAATAGGCCTATACTTCCCTGATGTCAGTGGTGGGGCCTCCCTTGTGGAGTGACATCTACTGCTGTGCACTGAACCTCAAGGACAAAACCAGTGGCTAAACCTCACATTAAATAGTTTATGGAGTGGCTCATCCAGAAATTGTTTAGTACTATTTATTATTAAACAGCCATGTACATTATCACGTCTCAATGAGTGCACTCTCAGTACACATTTTTTAGTAATGATGGAGGGGTTTGAGAGATTCAGGAATAAGTGGGCTTTGGATGCTCATCTCTAGAGTAAATTTCACACGGAGTTATGTATAAAGTACAGTTTTGTACCTACCATAAATGTAGATGTCCGATAGATATGCAACTGCAGTCATAACATATGGGTTGTCCTGCCTCAGGCAGCCCTCGGTCAGCCGAATTCCAAAGTCTGGGTCCGGCGTCGGCTGGTGTCGCCTCCTCTCAGACGTCACCACGGCTGGAGTATAAAGGCATCGGCCGACGCCATCTTCTTCAGTATTTCTTGCCCCAGATGCCAGGTGCCCTCCTAGGAAGGCTAAATTTTGGTAAATGGATAAAAATAATCCCAAACATGCACAACAGTAATAAACAGATACACCATAGGAATACCCCCAGCTAATGGGAACAGGGGTAGGACCCAAATAGAAGGATACAGAGGGGTAGGAGGGAGGGAAAATCCGACTGCAGTTGCATATCTATCGGACATCTACATTTATGGTAGGTACAAAACTGTACTATGTCCTTCAAGAATGCAACTGCAGTCATAACATATGGGTTGAGTAACATAGCCAAGCTGGGGGTGGATGGAACTAAGATAAGGATGGTGTAGCTAAAATCCCCTGCAGGACTGCCAAAGCAAAGCCTGCTCGGGATCTGGAATATAAGGGCAGGTTGTAGTGCTTGGTAAATGTATGCACGGAGCTCCATGTAGCAGCCTCTAAAATGTCCTTTGTTGCCACTCCTCTTAGGAAAGCTGTGGAAGTGGCCATAGCTCTGGTGGAATGTGGCCTAATATTGGCTGGCACACCTTTTCCATGGAAAGAATAGCAGAATCTGATGCAATGTCCAATCCATTTTGAAATTGTTTGTTTGGAGATTGCTTTTCCTTGCACTCCAGCAGCATAGGCTACCAACAGTTGGTCAGACTTTCTGGTGGCCTTAGTTCTGTCCAAGTAGTAACGTAGTTGTCTGTGTATGTCCAAAGTATGCAGTAGCTTTTCCCCCCTATTTTGAGGATTGGGGAAGAATGCAGGCAGGTGAATAGCTTGATTTAGAGACACCCTGGAAATAACTTTGGGCATGAATGTAGGATTGGTTCTTAGAGAAACTCTGTCTTGATGAAAAATGAGGAAGGGGGGCACTGCCATGAGTGCCTGTATCTCCGAAACTCTTCTTGCAGATGTGACTGCCAATAAGAAGGCCGTTTTCCATGAAAGAAATTGCATCTCTGAACTTGCTGCTGGCTCAAATGGAGGAAGAGTTAGTTTTTCCAACACATAATTGAGGTCCCATGCAGGTACTGGCTGTTTTCTGGGAGGTTTGATATTCTTTATTCCTCTTAGAAACTGTCTTAGCAATGGATGAGAAAACACTGGAGGGTCACAGTTGTATTTTGCTGAGATTGCTGAGGCATGAATCTTTATTGAAGAGTATGAAAGTCCAGTATGAAGTAGTTCTGCCAAGTATTCTAAAATCTGAGGTATACTCGGTAATGCTGTGTCCTGACCTCTGTTGGCATTCCAGATGCTGAATCTCTTCCATTTGGCTGAATATGTTTTTCTTGTGGAAGGTCTGCGTGCTTCCAGCAGGATTTCTTGAACCGATTTTGATAGAGAGTTAGGTGGAGAAATCATGTTAGCCTCCAGGCTGTCAGATGTAATGATTTCAGGTCTTGATGTACAGTCCTGTAATTGTGTTGTGTTAGGAGCAGGGGCCATAGGGTCAGAGGCCATGGTTTGGTCCGAGTTATGGTCAATAGCAATGGGTACCAGTGCTGCCTTGGCCAGTCTGGAGCTATCAAAATACCTGTTGGTTGTTCTGCTTTGATCTTCAGTATCACCTTGGTCAGCAGAGGCAGAGGAGGGAATGCATAAATTTTTAGAGAATTCCAGCTGAAGGAGAGAGCATCCGTCTTCCAGGCTAGAGGATGGTGAGTCCTTGTGCAGAACTTTTTCAGGTGATGATTTAAGTGGAAGGCGAAAAGATCTACATCTGGTCTTCTCCATGTCTTTGTCAGTTGAGAGAAAATGTGAGGATGCAGCATCCATTCGTGTGGATCCATGAAATTTCTGCCCAGGTTGTCCGCCAGTACATTGTCCTTTCCTGGTACAAACTGGGATTGTAAATGTATCTTCAGGCTCAGGGATTTTTCCCAGAGAAGCATTGTTAGTCTGCAGAGGGGATAAGAATGAGTGCCTCCCTGCTTGTTTATGTACCACATGACAGTGGTGTTGTCTGTCCTTATCAGTAAATGCCCTTGTTGTAGTGATTTTTCGAAAGTCTCGATTGCATGCATCACTGCCAACATTTCCTTTTGGTTTATGTGCAGATGTCTTTCCTTTGGAGTCCATTGCCCTTGAATGCATCTGTCCTCCATGTGCGCCCCCCATCCATGGTCTGAGGCGTCTGTTGTAATCATCTGGCCTGCTTGAGGTCTGTTGAAAGACATGCCTTTGTTTTGCTGACTGGCTTGAGCCCACCGTAAAACTTCTTTTTGCAGACATGGAATAAGTGGGATTATGTCCTCTAGGCTTTGGCTGTGTTGAGACCATAAGTTTTTTAAATACCATTGCAGCTTTCTCATATGAAGTCTTGCCAAAGGTATCAGAAGGATGCAAGATGCCATGAACCCCAGGGCCTGCAGGATTTTCCTTGCAGTCAGCTGGGAGAGTTTTGCTAGGCCTTTGAAGTACTCTGGTAAATGCTGCTGTTTTTCCTCTGTGAGGTAGGCCATTTGGTTTTCTGTGTCCAGTTTGGCTCCTAAGAAAATAATCTGTTGGGATGGCAGTAGTTTTGACTTCTGAATGTGGACCGTGTATCCCAAGGCCTGCAGTAGATGCATGACATAGTCCAAATTTTCTTTTAAGGTTTGTTTGTTGTCTGCTTGTATGAGGCAGTCGTCCAAGTAGGGGTATATCTGAATCCCCTGCAGTCTGCAGTGTGCCACTACTGTTGCCAGGCATTTCGTGAACACTCTGGGCGCAGTAGATAAGCCAAACGGCAATGCTGAGAATTGATAATGCTCTGTCCCTGCAAGAAATCTGAGGTATTTTCTGCAGCTTTGTTTGATTGGGACATGCAGGTATGCCTCCTTGAGGTCCAGAGTGACCAGCCAAGACCCCTTGCCCAGCATGGGAAGGAGCTGCTGCAACGTCAGCATTTTGAACTTTGGCACTATGAGAAAAGTGTTTAGAGATGACAAGTCCAGTATGGGTCTCCATTTGTTTTCTTTTCTTGGAACAAGGAACAGCCTTGAATAAAATCCCTGGCCTTGCTCCTGAGGAGGAACCCTTTCTATTGCTTTTATACTTAACAGCTTGGAAACTTGAGAGAGTGCCTCTGCCCTTTGATGATGTGGCAGGTTTGGCATGCCTTGTCTTCTTGGTAATGTGTGGAAGTGGAATCTGTAACCGTTGTCTATCAAATCCAGAATCCAGTTGTCCTTGGTTAAGATATGCCAGTTTTGTGAGAATAAGGATAATTTTCCGCCCAAGGGTGCTTCTCTTTGAACCTTTGTAGGCAGAATGAAAATCAAGCCATTGTGATTGTCCTTGTGGTGCAGCTGAACTGTCTGTACCACTTCTTTGATTTGGAGGTTGCCATTGGCGTCCCCTGTAAGATCCTCGGTATTGCCCTCTACCTCTGGCACGTCTGCTTTTTCCCCTTTGAAACTTTTCTGAGCCGGGGAAGGACCAATTCTTTGAGGGCCAGTTTCTGCTGAATCTGGGTGGCTGAACCTGAAGGAAATCCTTGACTGTCTGTACTGACTTTGCTTTTTCCTCTATGGATTTCAGTACATCTTGTGCATTTGCACCAAAAAGCTTCTGTTTTTCCAAAGGTGCATCAAGTAACTTCACTTTAACATGGTCAGGCAAAGACTGATCCTTTAACCAAGCATGTCTACGTATCATAGCCCCAGTCATAGCTGCCCTACATGAAGCTTCCAGTGCATCATAACCACACTGAAGAAAATGGTTATTAACCTGCTGAGAGTTATGTATATGATCATGCAATGCCTTTTTATCAATAGGCTCAGGAGAGGCTAACTTTTTCTGTAAATCATCCAGGAGAAAATCCTGGTACTGAAACATGTGAAAAAGGCAATTTAGTGACCTCATGGCCAGGGTAGTAGAAGTATATACTTTTTTACCCCATCTCTCCAGGGACCTTGCTTCCCTGTCTGCTGGCAGTGGGTTTTTGGCAGAGGAGGTAGCCACTCCCTTGGGGCCCTGTGAAATAGTTTCTAGATCCACAGAGTGGGCCTTAAAAAGGTGCTTGTGAGTGTCAGGGACCCTATAATATCTGTCCGGCTTGATAGGAGCCGGAGGAAGAGAATCAGGGTTAGCACTGGAGTCAGAGAAAACATCATCCAAAACATCCATAACAGGTGGAATAGCTAAAGGCCTGTGCTGGGGAAGCTTGAGGAAGGTATGAAGCCTTTTCCTGGAGTCAGAGAATTCCTGACCCTGCCATTGAAAATGTTCCCTCATGGCATGTAGGACTTCACCAAATGAGAAATCCTCTGGAGGGGAGGCAGAGGGAATTGATTCCTCAGCATCAGAGTCCTCATAGGCCTGGAAGGATTCTTCTTGGGTATCAGAATGTTCAGAATCCCCAGAGGCTTCATCCGAAGAGAGGTCATCCGCCTGCTCAGTTCTGGGCCTTTTCTCTGCAGGTGGCTGAGAACCCCTCTCCGGATGAGGCTGAAACCCCCTGATAAGGGAAATAAGATCAGCAGCCAGAGACATGATTTGCTTATCAGAAGAAGGGGCCTGGGCAGTAGGTCTAGGATGGGCCTTGGCCTGACTGGCAGCCTTAGCACGTGCAAAGGCCTTGATGGACATGGATACAGGGGGCCTAGCAGCCCCACGTGCAGGCGTAACCTTGTCCACAGAAATGGTGTCGGGTAGATCCAGAACTTCGGTTTCCGGAGGAAAATCAACAACTGGCACCGGAGAGATCTCTGCGACCGAAGGTCATGTTAATACTGTGTCGTCGGCCTGTAGCAGTGGATTTACCACTTCCGGAGGGACCGGAGCACTAGCAGAGGGTTTAGGAGTAGCATCGGTAGTGGACGCGGGCCGAGGGTGTCGGTCCCGGTCCTTGCGTTTTTTAACAGATTGGGTTGTCGGTTGTTCCGACGGCATGATATACGCAAAAGATTCACCAAAAAAGTTCTCGGCGAATTCTGCCCGGCGCCTGAGAGTGCGCTTATTAAAGCAAGCACAGGCAGCACAGGCCGAGACGTCGTGGTCTGGGCCCATTCAAGGAAGGCAATAAGAATGGAAGTCCTTATGAGGTATTTGTTTACCACAAGACAAACAATTATTAACTTTCTCAATTTGTTCTGACATCGGCTGAGGCAAGAATAAATGTTCCCCAACGGGGTACTTAGCTTTTAGATGACTTCGGTACTGAAAACTCAGGAGCTGACCGACCGGCACTTGCGAACTGTTTCTGCTTCGGGCACCGCGCAGCAAGAAAGACTGAAGAAGATGGCGTCGGCCGATGCCTTTATACTCCAGCCGTGGTGACGTCGGAGAGGAGGCGACACCAGCCGACGCCGGACCCAGACTTTGGAATTCGGCCGACCGAGGGCTGCCTGAGGCAGGACAACCCATATGTTATGACTGCAGTTGCATTCTTGAAGGACATCTGGCAATGTCTACTGGATCACAGCAGGTGTGGCTATTATGAATAAGGTCAGAGTACTACTGTTATTTCTTAGTTTCTGAACGTAGCTAAAGAAATATCTGCAATTGTCCTTGGCTTCAGATGCTAAGCTAAAATCATGGGCTGCTTTAGTAGACCTGAGTGAACTTTTCAAGTTTTTAATCAATTTTCTGACAATCCTTGATATGGTCTTCTGATTGCCTGCACAATGTTTTTTTTTTTTTTTTTTTGTAATTAATTTATGCTTAAGACCACCAGGGTGGATTGTCTTTTAAATTTCCCATTACTTTTAGATTTGGTCAGGACTGCCAGTTATATACATTTATTTAACTAGGTATAAAATTCCTTTGTGAACCCATCTACTGTAGCAATGGCTGGGTGATGCTGCTATAAATAATAAAGTCTGAAACTTAACAGAATTTGATGAGATTAGTACATTTGAAATGCTTGAATTCTAAGATAATGGTTTCAGTGGGTTTAAGGTAACTAATTTATGATCTGACTTAACTGGGGAAAGAGATACTAGAGGTATTGCACACACAAGTTACATTCGTAAAGACCAAGTCAAGAAAATTGTGTCCTCTATCATGTTTGTTAATATGGGTCAAGTAGGTTTTCTTTATTAATGTCGCGATGGTGCAGCGGTTAGCATTGTCCCCTCACAGCAAAAGGTTCTCCCATTTGATTCTCGGCTGGAGCGCCTTCTGTGTGGAGTCTGCATGTCCTCCCCGTGGTCGAGTGACATTAAAGACACGCAGGTAGGTGAGTGTGTGAATGGGTGTGCCTTCTCTGAAGATTGGGCGTCGGGTTGGCAACTCGGCACCATAAAAATCCACTGCTAATCATTAGTGGACCAGAGTTCTGCTGTGGCCACCCCTAACCGGGAAAAGTCGAAAGACATTACTAGTTTTTCTTCATTAAGTCTAAAACCTTTTGGAGACATCCTACAATTGAGATACAGGTTCTCCAGTTTATTGATGGAAACTTAAAATCTCCTAAAGCCACAGAGTTCTTGTTTATAGAGAGTTTTTTAATTATATTTAGGAACTTTACATGGTTTTTGGTTATATACAGGGTGTCCTGTAACAGGACATAAACTGATAGTTGGTCCTGTTTAGTGTGATTTGGAGTTAAATGATTTCAGTTTGTGGGTCAGTGGGGATCTGTCTAGAAGTAATACGATCCATAACAAATACTGAGATACCACCACAGATGCCATCAGGTCTGAGGGCATGGTAGGTACAAAAGTTTTAGAGGGAGCACTTTCTGAATATTTAATCCAGGTTTCAGTAACATGTTCCAAATGCAGGAAAGCTACAAGGTCAGGCATTTTGCTGATGAGACCTCCTCCACTGAGTACAGCCACCTTAATGTGATCCTACCCCAATTTGTTATATTAGTTTGGGATGCCCATTAGCTGGACTCTGACTAAAAAAAGCACTATGAGGACAGCAAGGGCTTTAGCTAGTATTCTAAAGCTCTGTAACAAGCATTACAGACCATCCTTTACAAAGAAAGCAGGAGAGTCCAGCATTTTGGTTCATGCCGATACAAACTGAATCCTCCTGAAATTATACCAATTATTTAGCAAATTGTTGAAGCCAATTCCCTTTTCTTTGTACCTAGGAATCATCCTTGGAAAAGGAAGGATTCCACTCATGAACAGTGTCTTGTCTGCATTTATGACATGCCGGCACAGTTCTGACTTGTGTCCCTACATACCTCTCAGTGTTCTACATCTCAAATCATCCACTCCCCACATGTGCCACTGCCATATCACAGTCATATTTGTTACGTGAAAGGAATTTAATGGCCCTTGACAAATCAAAGATCCTGGCACCTGAAAGACAACTTGCCCATTATTCTTTTGTCACTTTTTGCCTTAATCCAGTTAAAAAAAAAGCACAATGGCCAAATATACACAGTATTCCTACAACCTGATTTAGGAATATAACTTGTTGGAACTTCTGCATGCTACTAGTTGGTATTAGCAAACAGTTTCACCAGCTACAACAGTTTATTCACTCGATTCTAATTCAAACAATGCAGACGCTATTTCCAACTTTATAGACACAGTTGGTGCTACGCAATCTATTAAGAAACACCCAAACCCACTGTGAAGCACTCTCCTAGTGCATGTTGCTTAATATAATAGCAGGCCAACTGCAAGTATATCCATAGGCTCAAATGTTTTTCTTTAAAGCAAGGAATGGTGCATTACTTTCATGAGTACAGAATATTCAGCCAACCAGATGGCAAAGAGGGATAAAACCCTGACTATGACCCAGGTGACACAAGTATGATGTACAGCTCGGGTGTCTGATGATGCTGGCAAGGAGGATGGGCATCCACATCCTGGGAGATGAGACATAAGTGGCAGAGGTGCACCCACTTTCCTGACTCCATGTAATCAAGGGTATGGGTGAAGATCAGGCTAGGCACCTGTGGGCAGGCTTGGGATACTGAAACTCTTGAGACAAAGGCAGCGCCATCCAAGCAGCTGTGCCTCACAAGCATGGTCTTCAAAATGATGCCAGCACATAAATTAGGGTGTGGTTACCAAGCAGCAGCTACCTCCATAAAGCAGCTATGGAGCACCTGTCAGGTTCTCCCTTGTAGAACACACTTTATCAATGAAGAGAAACACTGGTGACATACCCATGTGTTAACTGGTGATACTCGCACAGGAACAAAAGATTAAAGAGCAAGCAACAACTGTTAGGGTTGTTAAAAACAATTACAGAATATTCTCATCAGTAACTATACAGAAAACAAGCACACACTATGTGGGTCATTACTTAATAACCCCAGTTGTACTTTTTTTAAGCTTGCTTTTGTATGATGTAATCTGTAGTATCAACATAGTCTTAAACACTTCCAAAATTAATACAACCATTACATTAGACAGAAGTTCAGCTGTATTCTGCCCCTATATGGCACACCGCTCATACAATACAAAATACAGATTAAAAAACTACAATACAAAATACAGCTTAAAAAACTATCAGTGGAAATAAAAAAAATGATAAAAAACAATTCTGCAAGACAGAAGGAGCCAACAAACTGCAAGGAGCTAGTTCAAACCAAGTAACAACAGCATTAAAAACTTATTTATTACTGCTTTCACCTAACGGGTTATAGACCATCAGAAATACACTTCAAATCCCTTTTTCTTATTTTATACATTTCATTATCCAGTAAGAACACATTTCCAGTAAATAAAACAATTTAACCATTTAAACAGTTAAAACTACCCAAATGTTCTGTTCTTTAAAAAACACAATGTTAACTGTTTTGTTCAACCCTGGGTGGCAATCAGCTTTTAATTTCATCTACCATATAGTTTCCTTTTGTTCAAGTTTGTTTTTGAAGTCGCCCCCTCTTATGTCTTCTTCAATAATATCGAGTACATAAAACATATTTTCTAAACTCCAAACAGCTCTCGGAATATTTGTATAAAGCATTTTTCTTGTCCTTTGTTTTGATGGCATGTAAATGTTCCTTTATACATTTTTAAAGGACCTTGTAATCATCCCAGTATGAAAAGCTGTACATAAAGAACAAATGCTAACATAAACCATGTTTGGACTGACAAAGCATTTAGTATTCTCAAACATTCTGCCAATATGAGGAAAAATAAGAGTAAGGTCCTTCATGAAAGTATCTACAGACAGAACAGAAGTTACATTTGTAAGGCCTCTTTTTATTTATCAGTGTTAGGGCTAGTCAAAAAATAACCATCATGCTGTAAGAGAATCTTAATGCTAAAATATTTCTATAAAGAAACCCGGGTTCATTTCCTACTACTTCATATATCTCTTTATTACCTTTAATAATGTTCCAATTTTTCTTTATAACCTTATGAATACAATAATTGTCACCTGGCCAAAGACACATATCGAATGAACTTGGTCATATTGTTTTAAGTTTTTTTTATCATAGGACTTGACCACAGGTTTTATCAAAATATATGGAAATTGCTCCCCTCTCTTTCCAAGCTCCTCTTCAAATGTTTTTAACAAAAATCTCATATTGTATCCTCTCTGCTGTTCTTCAATGAAATCAGAATCATTACAGGTTAGTCTTGATGCTTTTATAAACTGACCTCTGGGTACATTACACTTCATAAAAAGCAGGTGCTGACTTCTAAAATAAAGATAATTATTGGAAAAGGTTTTCCTCCTATGTATTTTACTTTCAAATACCTTTTCATCAATTTTCCAAGTTAACTTTATGTCTAAAAAATCAACAGTTGTACCAAAATCACCCATGGAAAACACCCCAAACTCCTGTTATTTAACTCATCCAGAAACAGGTCTACTTCAAAACATTGACGTACCACAGTCAAAACCCAGTTCACGGAGACATCATCAAACCCTTACAATGTCAAACACCAGGAACATTGAAAACTAACCCCTGGAAAAGAACCACTTGGCCACCATGGTGCACCAAGGCATTTCCCCACTGTAGTGTGATCTTGGAGTTAGTATATTTAGTTGGGAGATGGGGGGGGGGTGAAGCCTCCCACTCTGATGGGTATTACTTGGTCCTGGTGACCAAGTGGTTCAGTTCCCCGAGTTAGACTTTACAGTCCCGGGTGTTTGACATAAGGGTTCGAAGATGTGGTCTCAAACTAGGTTTTGACGATGTAGTAAGTTAATGTTTTGAAGTAGACCCCCCAGAAACCTATTAGTGTCTTCTATGGCACCTTCAATTATAAAAAAAAAAAAAATCTACAAACCTTTTATATAAAATTGTGCTAGGAAATATGGGGTAATATTTCAGTCTTCCACCATCCTAAAACTAGGTTAGTAAAGGAGGGTGCAACATTAGACCCCATAAAAATCTCCTTAATTTACTTGTAGTATTTCTTGTTAAGAACAAAAAAAATGTTCTCTAAAATAATGTCCATTAGAAAACAGAACAGATTAATTTTCTTAGGTGAAAAGCTAGCATTTTTACTAAGATATAATAAAAAAAATTTCATTCCTATGTCATGAGGAATATTCGTAAATAAGGACACTATGTCCACAGGGAACATGATATAACTGCCTGCCCTATCAGAGAATTGTTGGTTAAATTCTTGAATGCAACCTAAAAATTCCCAGGAATCCTTTATATAGGACGCTATCTTTTGCACCAAAGGGTTTAAAATGCGGTTTAAATAAACAGACATCTGCCTTGTAAAGCTATTTGGGGGGTGCTGTTTCATTCTTATGGATTCCAAACAAGGTCCCAATTTGTGGTTGTTCATTAGACAAATAAGTGTACAGTTTGAATGCAATACTACCTTCCATGAATAGTTCACACAAATGCCTTTCAGTAGCTTTGTAACATTTTTGTATGTCCTGTAAACGGACTTCACCATAATCGCAAAGTTCACCTAACAAACATTCAATGCCTTTAATATAATCACTTTGTATCATGACAACTACTCCCCCCCGCCCTCATCTACTTTCATAAACCTTCATTCTTTATCACACAACTGTTTCAATGCTTCCCTTTCTTCTTTATTTAAATTAATATACTTATTCATATATTTCTTATTCAGAATGTCTCAATGTCATTTTCACAACTCTGCTCAAACAATTTAAGTGCATTATGTAATACAGGATTAAAATCAGATGGCTTTCTGAGTAATTCATCATCAATCCTAACACTATGCAATAAATATTTCAAGTTTAACTTTCTTACATATGTTTTTAACTCAAGTGATTTCCTGACTAAATCAGACCTATGAATAGGTACAAAATTAAGTCGCAACTGTAAAATATTCAACTGAACAGGACTAAAAGAAAAGTCAGCCAAGTTAAATATTTTGGGCAAAAATTCAAAGATAGATACATTTGTTAGCCTACTAATATTGTCCATAAAACATTTTCTGTTATTGTTTAGAGAAGGAGATAGCTCTTTATTCATATTCACCTCCATTTTCTCCATTGATTTCAACCTCTGCCTCATTCACCTTGTTTGACAACTGGACCAACCTCAGTCTGTATAATTCTTTGAAATGTCTTCAAAAGGGTTACTACTGGGTGTCTCGTCAGGTGCATACTGTAGTTAAATTTCTCCCTCAGATGATCCTGGGAAAAAAAAATTGTCACCATTCCTTTCTTCAACTCTACTCAAAGGACTATCAGGTGTTGTAGAAGGAGGTGGAAATCTTTTACCTTCATGGGTCCCTTCAGAATTTGAAGGGACTGTGCTGAAACTGGATAGCTCCATCGGATTAACATTAATCAAACCCCGTTCACCTTTAGAGTGATTATCACTCTCACTTCCCTGGTTGTGTTGATTGCCATTAATAGGCAAAACATTATTTTCATAGGCAGCCTTGTCTTGTAAAATCTTTTTCTTTTTGCAAAACACAATGGTTTTCTCGTATCTGTCAAGCATTGCAAAAATATTATCATATTCACTGCACAAGGCTGGAAAATCAGAAATAGTTTTGATAATAAAGCTTCCAACAACTACAGTGGCCTCTGACCTTGGGTAAATGAATGTGGAAATTGTAATGCCATTCCATCAGAGGTAAGAGAACTTTCTACTCTGATATTGCATACCAAAGGTAGGAGATGTGCAAAACGGAATGGGAAACTAACATTCTGCTTAGCAACTACATGAACACAACCGACAATGCTATGTACAGAATTCTCAAAAGATATTATCTCAGCCTGGGGCTTGGGCTTGAGGTGGAGGATGGTGCAGGTAAACAGCTCTACTGAGGGAGGGATTGGAGGCATGGAATAATCAGGACATGGGATGGTATAACCAACTAAAAGGTGGGGTCTTCCAGAAGGGAAGCACAAGGCTAACTACAGGTGGTGAGGGTTGGCCTAGGGGAGTATATGCTCCAACTGGTAGATAATACCTACACCTTTGTTAAATATCTGCGCTTTGGAAAGCCTAGTTAGCTGTTAGTGAAGAAGGGCTTTGCCTGACCGCTGCACCACAATACAGAGTTAACTCCTACAGTTCACATTTAAGGACCACATTTTCATTACAAAGCCCTGCTGACTGACCCACATCAGACAATATTAGCTAACATGATGATAAAAATCAGCTGATCTCTGCTTGCTATGAAAAGTGATAAGGAAGCTTGTACAGAGAAAAAAAAACATAGGTTTGTACTTGCCTGGTAACAGGTTATCATTTGTGGATAGGGAACAAAAAATTCCAGCCCTAGACTACAAAATTGGTACAAAAGGATGGTTAAACAATAAATGGAAGCCTTACTCTGTGGCTTTAGAGAAGGTTCCGGTATGAGTGAGGTTTAAGGTTATGATAGCTGGTTAAACCTGGATAGTAGCCAATAAGCCCTACTGAAAAGGATGTGCAATACAGCAATCTAGAAGAATGTACATTAACTTAAAAAAACAAAGGTTACAGTAAGGGCTGTAAGGCAAGACAATGCCCTATCCAACATTTAACTCACATAATGCTCTGAAAACACTGCTATGTTATATTTACTTTTGAAAAACACCCAAAAACCCATGACTTTTATATGAAAGAAGCATTTTGACAACTATGTGAACATTTATTATTATCTACTTTCACAATATTCTTATACAAAGTTAGGGAGAAAAAAAGCTAGGAAAAAGCTGCACATTTTACTTTTTTCATATATAACAAGAGCAGCAAACAGCAATATACACACAGCAGGACCATACCTTTGCAGATAAGCAGCAAGTGGTGGCAAATTTGCTGTATCCTGAAGACTCTGACAAATAACCCTCTGCGATAAGCTGTCGGGCCAAACTCTTCCACCAGCTCTCTGCATGGTCCTTTCCACTGCCAAATAAGTGATGCTTACGAAATCTATCAGGTAACTTTTGAGAATTCTTTCACATGAACAAGGAGAAAAATGATTTTGTCAAATTTTGGCAAATCTAAACAATATTCACTCAACAATCACTGCAAATCATACTACTACTACTATTCAAAAATCAGAACAGATGGCCAGGAAGAGAGAGAATATCTTAATTTATGCACTAAATATTCAAATACATCTAATATAAGCAGTACCAAATACTGTATTCAATAAGTCTGAGGAACATTTCCACTCAATTCATGTTTTCCTCAAAACAATGTTTTTTTCTCTCTCTCTCTCTTTTAATTCAGGGCCAAGAATGCAACAACAATAATTATCTGTTTTCCACTTCTGTAGCATTTGGGTACACCAATTTGACATCATGTGAAATACCGTTCTGTTTACTTTGGTCATTTTCACTCTCTTGATTTAAATCAGAGACTCTCTTTGGTCAGTAAGTAAGGGAATGGCAATGACATCTAAGACATATTCACAGCATTACCCCCTTTACTGTTGACCATTTCCACAGAAGTGTCCTCAAACTACTGACTGTTTTTCCCTATGTTTGCTGTTTGTACATTAGTGCACCCAACTCCAAAATGATTCAACATTTTTCATGAACTTTTTAAGGAATATTATCAAAACTCTCTCTCTGAAATTCTCATAAGTTACTTTAAAATGGTCTACAAAACACTCTGAGTTTGCTTCCTTACTAAAAGGTAAATGAGCAGTTGCATGACATTTAATAGAAAAAAAAAATCCAATTTGTCTTTTTTAATGACTCAACAAATAAAAAGAATACAAAGATCAGTGTTATACAGAAATACATATTGTTTAAGGCCTGAAATCACCACAATATACATCTATGCTTATGACTGAGTTTGTTTCTTTGCTTTTTTTTTTATCGGAAGAGAACCGAAAGCTACGTTTTTGTTTCCGATTTGTTTTGCAAATGCTCCAGTTTGTAAGTTTAAAAAAAAATATTCTGATCTGAATTTAACCCTAACTTCAAATGACAATATCTTTTCAAATGCTTAAAGATATCTGTATGAAATTTGTAGGAAAACACCTCTCGACCCCAGTCTTCTACTGCATATTGCTTGATCTAATGTATGGGGAAGAAGGCATCAGAATCACATATGCGAATGAATGAATGAATTCTATGGTAACCATTTGAAATGTAAGGAACTTCTTTAGCAAGATCCGAAACATGGACAACGAAGGGCAGAAAAAATGGACTTGTATACACCAAGATGGATATTTCATGGAGGTGTGGTGATCTCAGAGTTGGTATACATAAGTTTGGGGTTGTGGGACCCCTGGGGGGGGGTGTCGCATGCCTCATGCATCAAATGAAACACTGAGGCACTGTGATGAGTTCAAGTTGTTTATTGTACATAAATGCATCAGGAGCTGTGTAACTGGAACATGCATTTTTATTTTATTTATTTTACATTTGTTGACCGGGCTAGTCTAACTGGATATATGTCCATTTTCAGTAGAGGCCCGTGGAGATAAGCTCCAAGACAAACAATCACATACAAATACAACAAATAGCAAGAAGTATAAAAAATATATACAACAGTAGCATATGCAGTACAGCTTCTAGGTTGGCACAGGATATTCAATGAGGGCAAGAATCACAGCGCAATTCACAGGTAAAAACATTAAACAGGTAGAGTCAATAGTAAAAAAGGAAGTTAATTTTATAGTGACATTGATAAAGGAATTACTTAAAAATAAGTTAACACAGAGCATAGAAATAATGTAATACAGAGAGAGATGATAAATAAATAGTAACAGGAAGATATAACACTAGGTGAGCGGTAATGGACAGGGAAAACCAAGTTTGAAAAGATAGATGACTAGTCAGGTTTAGTACAGGGTCATAGCCAGTGTGTTCTAAGGTAAAGTTTACGTCGGTTTTTGAAGAGTGGTAAGGAGGTGAGTGAGAAGAGGTCACTGGGAAGAAAATTCCAGGATTTTCCAACAGCATTAGAAAAGAGAGAATCCCCAGCCCTGTTGTTAGGTTTAGAGGTGTGTACAAGAAGTTTGTCTGATGACCGTAAGGACCTCAGATTTTTATAGGGGGTGATGAAGGTAGATAAAATTGGAGTATTGGAAAGTTTATAGACAGCGTTATAGGCAATGGTTAGTTGGTGGAATTTAATCAGGTTTTGTAGTTCCAGCCATCCTAGCTGCTTTAAATTTATACAATGGTGGGTTCTATATGGGTTACCTGTAGCAAATCTGGCAATGTTATTGTATGACATTTCCAATTTACTAAGGTTATTCTTGGATAGATTAGTGAAAATGGGTGAGGCATAGAGGAGTGTAGACATTAGATGAGTGTGAGCTATAACAGTTTTGGTTGTAGTTGAAAGGACAGGTTTAATCCTATAGAGAGTGCCAGGTTTTTTGTTTACAGTCTTTATATCATTGTTGATATGGATGTTGAAGTTCAGACTGTTGTCGATGGTGATACCAAGTAATTTGGTGGGAGGGTCAGGTGATATTATAGTACCATTGGTGGATGTCATAAAGAAATTAAGAGAAGATGACTTTAGAGTAGGATTGAAGAGGAGTTTGTTTTTCTGGGGGTTCAAAAGAAGAAAATGCTTTGTGAACCATTGTTCAACTGTGTTAAATACCTTCTGAGTAAGAGAGTGAAGGTCTTGGATGGAAGTAGCTGAGCATATCAGTGTGGAGTCGTCAGCATACTGTATGCATGTGGCTTGGGGGATGGCTAGATGAAGGTTGTTAATAAATATGGAGAAGAGGAGAGGTTCTAGAATCGACCCCTGAGGGACACCTAGGGTAACGGGTAGGTGGGTGGATAGAGTGTTATGCCATAATACTGTCGTTTGTCAAGGTAGGACTGGAACCATTTAATGGAAAGAGGGTCTAATGATATAGATTTTAGTATGTTTATGAGAATCTGGTGATTTACCATGTCAAATGCTTTAGACAGGTCTATAAACAGAGCAGAAGAACGATTATAACAGTTGTGGTTACCGTTAATTCAATCAGTAAAGGAAAGGAGGGCAGTGGTAGTGCTGTGTGAGGGTCTGAAACCATGTTAACAGTTGGAAAGTAAGTTATTATCAATTAAGTGGTCAAGTAATTGCCTGTGGATACATTTCTCCATGATCTTAGCTAAAGGAGAAAGTAGGGGCAATGGGGCGGTAGTTTGAGAGCTCAGTGGAGTGTTCACCATTATGCAGGGGGACAATATGGGAGACTTTCCATAAGGCAAGGATGTGACCTTCGTTAATGGTTTTATTGATCAGTATGGAAATGGGGTAGGCAATAGCCTTGGCTGATGACTGTAGATATTCAGGAGGCAGTTAGTCTGCTGAGGGAGAGTATGGTTTCAGTTTATTTAAAAGGGTTAGAATAAATGTGGTTGGGACAGGTTTGAAATGAAAAGGAGAGATGGGGTTGCAGTATAGGAAGGTAGAGTGAAGGTATTAGGTGATAGTTGACTAGCTAGAGTTTTGATAGCATCTGTAAAGAAGGTATTGATAGTATTAGCTGTACGGATGGGATTTTCCTGGTCTGTATTCTGAGGGTTAGGTGTAGTAGATTGCCCTGGGTGGAGTAGCTAGTTAATGCTTGCCCAGAATTTTTGTGGGTTGGTATGATTAGGTTGTTGGAACTGTAGGTAGTAATTCTGTTCATCAGAAAGTATAGCTTTCTTAGTGTCATTTCTTAGCTGTCTAAAGGTTTGTTGTTCTACAGGGTTTTTAGTCATCCTCCATTTGGCCCAATATTTATTTCTTAGATGAATTTTGTGTTTGGTTTCATTAGAAAGCCATGGGGCAGAATTGGTTTTAATTCTAATGGATCTGGTTGGAGCATGGTGGTTAAGAATGGCGAGGAAGGTAGAACTGAAGTAATTAATGGCTTCATCTAAAGGGAGGTGTCTTAAGGGAACCCAATTGCATGATCTTAGTTCCATTTGGAATAGATCAAGGTTAAATTTTTTTTTTGGATCTGATATTTCTGATAGAGGTTGGGATGTGAGTATTGGTTTTATGCCTGATGATGTAGGTAAGTGAGTGGTCACATATCATCAGGGAGGGTTCCAGAATTATAGATGTGAGTGTGATTGTTTGTAAGAATCCAGTCTAATATGTTTGCTTCCTTGTTTGCTTTATTTATTCTGGTGGGGAGATAATGGTTTGAGAAAAGCCATATAGGTTAATGTGGGTGGTAGGGAGGCTGCTACAATACAAGTTCCAATCTAAGTTTATATCACATAGGATTATGGTTTCTTGGGGTAGGTGTTGGGATAGCCAGCAAAGGATATTTTCCATGGTGGCTATGTTGTTTCCAGGAGGCAAATACATACAGATAATATAGATCGATCTGGCATTAAGTTCAAGTTTGGAGATAAGAATCTCAGCATTGGAAACTAGCGGTAGATTACAGTTGTATGTGGTTAGCTTTAAGACAGATTTAAATAGAATAGCAACCACTCCTCCCTTCTTGGCTACTCGATCAATTCTTAGGATATTATATCCAGGTGAGATAATTTCATTGTCTTTGATAACAGATGTTAGCCATGTTTCTGTTAGGCAGATAATGTCAAAGGAGTAGACTTCTAATAGAGCTTGGAGTTGGGTTACTTTGTTGTTAATGTTATGTATATTAAGATGAGCTAGTAGGAGGGAGTTAGATGGTTTAGTAAGGGGATAATTAGTAGACGGATTGTGGTTTTGTAAAGTGATAGGAGTTGTTATTGGGCCAGGGTTAGAGTGAATGTCACCATCCTTTAATGAGAGGCATAGTACTAGATAGCTTGGGTTAGGGGAACCTGCTGCACAGAAATAACTCTCTCCTGAGATGTAGTGTGTTATATTTAATGTGTAGTATTCTATGATATTTGGCAGGTAGGTAGCTGGGTGAGCATGTTATGTTTGCATGGTTATGCAGGACTGGCTGGAGAGCTGGTTTGTTGATTGGGGTAATAAATGTGTGGATGTAGTGGGTGCTCATAAGAGGAGAGTAAGTAGACAAAGGTTAAAAGTGGAAGTGGTAAAAAAGAGTGGAGTAGAGTAGGACATGAAATGGTGTGGGTGGCTTAGACATTGGGAAGGATTAGCTATTGGATTTATGTATGTGGATATGGAAGTACGTAGGGTGAGAGTGTGTGAAGGTAGGAGGGTGCGTTGAGATTGGAGGGGAGTGGTAAGAGATGGGAGATAAAAGAGAAGATGGCCAATGGGAAATATGTAGAGCATTATGGGAAAAGGAAGAGGTGTGGCTAGTAAGTATAAGAGTAGGACCCCTGGGGGTGGGTGGAAATTGGGGGTAGGGAGGGGAGCGGAGTGAGCCCGCAGGGCGAACTGAGCGGGTAGAGACAGAGACTGGGTCAGTTGTAGAAGAAACAATCAGCAGGACTGATCTGTTAAGGTAAGCTGGAAAAGTCAGATGTGCTAAAGGCTAGTGAGAAGTGAGCCTAGAAAAGGTAGTAGTAAAGAGTAAGGTAAGGGAACTGAATAGCAATGCAGGTACAACAGGAGAAATAAGGGGTTTACTATCAAAATTTCGAACCGTACTCCATCGACTGTACTATCGTCGAACACGGAAGTTCAAAAACGGTAATATCGATGTCAAAAAAACAATCTAGGAATGGGTTTTAACATGGGTCAAGGTAGGTGTTCAGTATTATTCCGAACTACAAACATCTCCCCTACCTCGACCCATGTTAAAACCCGTTCCTAGATTGTTTTGACATCGATATTACCGTTTTCGAACTTCCGTGTTCGACGATAGTACAGTTGACTGAGTACGGTTCGAAATTTTGAAAGTAAACCGAAATAAGGTAAGTAGCTATGTAATAGAGAGGGTAAAAAGGGGATGTGGCTGGGTAAATGGTGCCACCTACTGGACAGTTTTAATACTGCAGGCTGATTTGAGAGGGAGTCAGTTGGAGTACAACAATTAAGCTGACTGACTCATAACTTCAAACACACTCACATGTATACCTCCATTCACGCCTGCATTCACTCTGGTCAATTATGCGAAATGGCACTGATCTTGCATGTGCTCCATAATTTATATGTACGTGCTATGTAGCTACAATGGCTGACTAGGTATAATCTCCCTCTTTGATTTGGTTTATATGAAATAAGAGAACAAGATATTTTTAACAAGCTAGATATTACATCAACATATAGCAACAAATGAACTGAAGTCCAACAAGCTGTGTATCTTGAAATGGGTTTGGAATTTCTACCCAGTCTGGTTACATCAAACTTTTGACTGGGTTTAGCAACAGGGACAGTCTCTGGGGAGTCTTTTACAACTGGAACTTTAGGGATTACATCAGGATTGTTTGAAGTACACTGTTCTCTGAAATTTGAATAAGTGTAGAGTCACTCTGAAAAATAGAGTAGCTGGCACAGGAAATCTGCTGTGTCACTGGTTTGGAGACTGGCAATAAATGTCTTTGGTGAAATGGATTTCAGAAGGAATCAGATTGTATGGTGTAAAATCTCTGTTCTTCACAAAGGTTTATGATGACACCCACTTGGTCATCATTCTCACAACTTCTCCTTGTCTTAATGGTCTAAGAGGTTTGCTGGACTTATAGTATAACTTTTGTGACTGACATTTTTCAAAAGTTGAGCCTTGACCACTCTGCTGTTCTTTACATTTGGTACTAACAATTGCTTATTGATCGGTAAAGTTGTTCTCATCTGTCTGGACATAAATCTCTGAGCAGGTGAATGAAGCAAGTTATCTCGAGGAATGTTGCTGAGATTAAGAAAAACATTTGTACCATCTTTCTTGGATTTCTCCAGCTAGTGTTTTGCACTTTAAACTGCACACTCAGCTAATCCGATGGACTGTGAATACTCAGTACTACAAGTAACATGGACATAGTTCCAAGACTCAGCAAAATTCTTGAACTGCTGACTTGTAAACTGTGCACTATTGCCAGAAAAGACTGTGTGGACTACCATGGACAGAAAAATGTCTCTTCAATTTCATAATGACAGTGCTTGATGTTAAGTTAGGAAGAAGGTCAATTTCAAACCAATCCGAGTAAGAGTCTACCAACACCAAGTAATGCTGACCATTCCATTCGAAAACATCAGTAGCAACCTTCAACCATGGTAATTCAGGAATCTGTTTTTTCTGAAGTTGTTATTTTTGTTGGTGTGGTTTGGTACTGTTGCAAACTGAACATGCTAGAGTTTCCTTTTCTATATCTTTTGACACAGAAGGCCAAAATACTGTGTCTCTTGCTCTTCTTTTGGTTGAATCAGTACCCAGCAGACTATGATGCAAAATGTTAATATATTCCTGTTGTAATGCTGTAGGAGTACAACTTTAGGACCTTTCATAATGATTTCATCTTCCATCATGAGCTCATCGCTGTAAGGAAAAAACTTCTATATGTCAAGTAGTAGCCTGGTTTGTTGTGCTGGCCATCACTGACTGCTAAAAATGCTGTAGCTTCCCGAGAACTGGGTTGGAAGCTGTGTGATTTCTGAGTTCATCAAGACATGATGAGGAAAAAATTTTGACTTCCATGACTTCAAAGTTTACTTTATCATCATCATCATGCTGCTCTGTTTGTCTGGGTGCTCTCAACAAAGCATCAGCAAAGTAGAGATATTTGCCTTTTGTATAGACTATACTGAAATTGTACTTCTGCAATTTTAACAGCATGCATTGCAGGCATGCTGGGCTGTATGTATTGGCTTTTTCAGAATTGTCATTACAGGTTGGTGATCAGTCTCTATTTGAACATGTTTTCCATAAATATAATCACTGAACTTCGAACATGCAAACACTACTGTCAAAAGCTCCGTTTTAATTTGTGCATAATGCATTTCAGTTTGGGTTAAAGTTCTGGATGCATAGGCTACTGGTATGCCTTCTTGAAGGCAAGCTGCACCAAGACCATACTTTGAAGCATCACACTAAAGAGTTACAGGTTAGTGAACATCATAATACTTCAATGTGAGTGGACGGGCAATTTCCTGTTTCAGAATATCAAATGCTCTTTGGATTTGCTCCAACCAGGACCGGTACACATTTTTGTGTGTCAACTCACGTAAGGATGCTGAAAGCTCACTCAGGTCTGGGATGAACTTTCCTAAACAGCTGACCATACCAAGAAGAAAAGGTTGTAAAGATGTGACCTTTTCTGGAACTGGCATCTGAGACTTTACATGCAGCTTGAATTGAAAGAAAGAAAGGAAGGAAGAGAGAATATGCAAGCTTACACAAAGATATGTGTTCTGATTTGGAATCTAACAGCAGTTATTTCACAAAGGAACAGCACAAGTAAAGATGAAACTGAGAAATGTGGAAAACTAAAGAAAAAATATTACAAGGGAGAAAGGATGAGGTATCTCTGTATTTAGCAAAGAAAATATTACTTTAATGAGAGAAATAAAAGATAAAGCAGATAGTGGAACTAAAAAGGAATGATGAAAACTGTGGCAGAATATACTAAATATATGTACAAGTACAGTACAAATATTTAGAGTCTTTTGGATGACATGGACTGCAAAATAGGATTACTTTAGAAGAAATAAATGGAGTATGTAAACTTGTACATATGAACTGAGTATCATGACTAGACAGTATTGGGTATGAAGTATATACAAGTTAGAAAGATGACATTGTTTTTATTTATTAAATGAATGGTTAAATAGGGATTTCTTTAAACAGGAAATATCTGAAGGAGTAATAGAAAGTATTTGGAAAAGATAAGCAAACAGTGACATCAGTAATCAAAGACCTATTTGATTAAAAATGTGGACTATAAATTTGTAAAAGTAATGCAGTTAAGGTATGAAAAAGTATAAAAGAAATGCAAGCACCATGAATATAGAGAATATAAGGAAAGATATGGAAAGAACTACTAGTACTAGCAACAGAAATACTTAATGAGATAATATATGGGAAGGAGGAAATAAAAATGATAATGGGATTTAAGACCATTGATAGAGCATAAACATTTATGGAATATATTGAAATGATGCTAAATTATAGGAAAAGTTTTACGATTTGTTAAATCTGTGTATAATAATAAAGTAAGAGTCTTAGTGAGTGGATGGTTCAGTAGCAACATTTCTATACATTGCAGTAAGGCAGGGATGTCCTGTGAGCAGTATTTTATTCTCATTAGTTATGAATCCAAAATACAATTTAAGACATGATAAAAGAGATTTAAAGGAAAGTAGCTATTCCAATTTTTTACCATATGCAGATGATATAGGGACATCCAAGATGCCTGCACATTGATCAACAGCTTAATGTTAGCTTTTCCAGTGTGAAAACAGAAACTAAGAAAAAGGAGTACCACTGAAACTCTTTTTGGGTTAAATTCAGGTACTGGCTAGTAAGTAAACTGCCTAGATGCCAGCAAAGAAGAAATTTAGAGAACTTGAAAGAAAGTCAATCAAAAAAGGTGAAGAGAAAACACTGTCAAGGAAGTATTCTGCAACTGTTCAGCAAACAGCAGTCAAGTTTCAGCTTTGGTTCAACAGATAGCTTCCAGTAATTTAGTGGAAAAAAAATCAAATGTACTCAGAGAACATTAAAATATCAGCTCAAATAATAAAAGGCTGCAAAACTTTTAGTTATGTACTCACCATAACTTCAGATGTTTGGGATCCATCTCGCCTACATTCTGACTGATGGGTTATGCCAAAAAGTCTCTTATTGGCTGAGCTTACTATATCCCAGGATGCACCACTACCAGTCCCCAGATCTAGTTTGTCCGCATACATGCACGCACTGATTATATAACATCGTCAGATGAAACAAGATAAAACAGTAGAACTCAAAACCGTTCAATCTCTTCTGATCTCCAAGGCAGGGGGAAGGAGGGTGGGGAATGAATGTGAGATGGATCCCAAACATCTGAAGTTATGGTGAGTACATAACTAAAAGATGTTATGTGAGCCTATCTCACCTACATTCTGACTGATGGGACATCGCCCCTAGCTCCTGAAACCTGGGTGGCTCACTGGAAAACACTCCTGAGTACCGTGGAACCAAATGATGAGATGCCACATCCAATTTATAGTGGGAAATGAAATTGGACCAAGTAGCTCAGCACAAATCTCAGAAATAGCGAGCTTGGAATGAAAAGCTATAGAAGTCGCCATAGCTCTGGTAGAGTGAGCTTTGATAGATGTTGTAAGTTGCTTATTCAAGAGGAATAAGCCTGAGTTATACAATCTCTAATCCATTTGGAGATAGTAGCTTTGTGATGGTTTTACCCAATTTATTGTCTGAGAAGGACACAAACAACTGGTCTGATTAATTTGCTGGGTCCTGTCTAGATAGAAGCACAATTGCCTGTGGACATCCAATTTATCGAGAGTGTATCCTGCTTCATTGGAGAATTTTGGAAAAAACTGGTAGCTCTAGAGATTGTTGGAGACAGAGATTAGAACAGACCTTTGGGACAAAAGATGGATTAGGCCTAAGTGATACTCTATCCTTGTGAAAATCAAGTACGGTGGTTTGATAGATAGGGCTTGAAGCTCTGAAACTCTTCTTGCAGAGGTAATTGCAACTAAGAAGGCAGTTTTCCAAGACAGATATTTTAACTCACATGTAGCAGCCGGTTCGAAAGGGAAGATGTTAATGGCACCAAATCAAGATCAGGCGCAGGATGAAAACTGGGGTCATAACAGCCCGCACCTTTAATGAAAGTTTTGCATAATCTGCTGCTCATCAACGGAGGATCCATGGATTCGTGAAATTTAGAGATAGCCGCTAGTTGGACTTTAATAGTAGAGACAGAAGATCCTTGATTAAACAGGGATGTTAAAAATTTTAAAACCTCTGGGATTGGAGCAGTGATCGGGTCTAAGCCCCTGAGTTGGGCCCAGATAGCAAACCTCTTCCACTTACTGAGGTACAATTTCTTAGTGGTGGGTTTGTGGGCTGAAGATAAAATGTGAATAACTTCCGGGTCTAAGGTGTGATTTCTGACTAAAGTCGGAAGTGGAGGAGCCAAGCTGTCAACTTCAAAGTGTGAAGAGACTGGTGTTGTCGTCCCGACTGATGAATTAGCAGATCCGGAGTTAGATCTAAAGTCGATCGTCCACCGCATGTTTCTTCAGGTAGGGAAACCATACCGCAATTAGTATCATTGTGGACCCCAATTGAGAAGCTTGAATGACTTTGGGAGAAGTGGAATCGGAGGAAAAGCATAAAGTAGCCCTGTTGGCCAAGGTTGTGCTAGAGCATCCATAGCTGATTCCCCCTGATGTGGAGTCAAGGAGAAGAACCTTTTGCACTTTGTATTTTGTGGTGTTGCAAACAGGTCCCCATCTTCTGAAAACCTGAGCTGCTACTGTTTCGTTCAGGGACCACTCGTGAGGAGAGAGAATTGTCCTGCTTAATCTGTCTGCCAATATATTTGATTTCGAATGTGGGTCGCCTGGTAGCTACAGCCCATTCCCACACCCTCATGGCCTCTCTGCAAAGGGGTAAGATCTGGTCCCTCCTTGTTTGTTTAGATACCAGACCACAGACATGTTGTCTGTGTGGATGGCGATAATGCCCTGAGGGAGAAACTTGTGTAAGGCCTGTAGGGACAGAAGTACAGCCCTCATCTCCAATACATTGATGTGGCTGGAAGCCAGGAACCCTGAACTAACCTGCCCAGACAATGCCCCCCACCCTGTCTGGGAGGCATCTGTCGTCAGGGTGACCACTGGAGGGGAATAACAAAGGACTTCCCTGATTTAGATTGGATGTCTGAAGCCACCAGCGAAGGTCCGTTTCTGTAATCATAATGGGGTGATTGAGAGGAAGATCCTGAAAGGACCATTGAGTCGATAATAGCCACTGAAGAATCCTCATGTGCAATCTTGCCAGAGGAACTAGAAGAACCGTGGCAGACATCGAACCTAAAAGTTGCAGGACCATCTTGGCTGGGGCCTTGGATCTTGAAAGCAGGGCTTGAACTTGGCCTTGTAAAGTTTGGATCCTTTCGGAAGAAAAATCAATTTTGAGTCTATCTCTGCTCCTATGAACCTTATGCGCTGAGAGGGCAGCAAGACAGACTTTGACCAATTGAATGTAATTCCCAGGGTAGCACCCAGGAAAAGGTGGCTTTGAGGTTGTCCATTAGTAGATGACTGGTGGTGGCAGTCAGGAGCCAGTCGTCCAGATAGGGAAACACTTGGAATCCAAGACTCCTCAGGTGAGCAGTTACTACTGCCAAACATTTGGTGAACACCCTGGGGCTGTGGTGAGACCAAAGGGCAGAGCACAAAATTGGAAATGACTGTCTCCCAGGCTGAAGCGCAGATACTTCCTGGACGCCCGATGTATCGGTATGTGATAAGAGATCTATGGAGCACATCCAAACATCCTTCTCCAATAATGGGAGAATGGATTACCATTCGAATTTGGATTTGGTTTAGTCTGCTGAGATCCAATATTGGTCTCAGGTCCCCTGTCTTTTTGGCACTAAAAGAACCTTGAGTAATTTCGGATCCGATCTGGTCTGTGGGGACGGTTGGATGACTCCTTTTCTAGCAGCTTTGCAATTTCGACTGGGTGGTGGGTCCGGGATTTTTGGACGGTGGGGGTGAGTGTGTGAAGGAATGGTGTAACCTCCCACCCATCTGTCCTGAGTGATTGACTCCCAGGCTTTTAGGTGCTTGGCAATGGCACCCGACTGGCTCCAGAGCAGCACAGCCGGGCAATCCCTCATGAAGTGTGGGAGGCTGAAGAGCCACGAAATGACTCGCGGTCTCCAGGATTGGCCCTCTCTCTCTCCTGGGGACGGGTCTCCCGGAAAAATTCCCCCCTCCTCTGCCTCTGGAAAGGGAATCGTCCTGCTGTTGATGGAAAAACTTACGTGATTTGGAACCACATCTTCCCTCCTCCTTTAGCCTTGGGATAAGGCAGTGGAATAACGTGCACTCTGGCAGATAAAGTTTTTCCTTCTTGCTCACAGCGGTAAGAGTGTCTTTAACCTTAGGTCCAAACAAAGAGGACCCATCAAAGGGAGGAAGACTTGAAGGCCTAAAATGACACAAACGGAGCCAGGCTTGTCTCCGTGAGCCACGCCTGTGCCTCATATGAAATGAGCCTCATGGACGAGTTAGAAATTGAAGCAAGGATAGCCAACTGAGAGCTAACCGACTGGGCTAGCTGCTCAGGTAGGTTACCTGAGAGGGAATCTGACAGCTCCTTGACCAGATCCCTCTGAAGCCTGGTAAAATGTGCCAAATAATTCAGGGACCTTAAAGTAAAGGCCGCTGAAGTCAGAGGCGCCTTCCCGCACGGTCCATGCTCCTAGACTCCTTATTAGGAGGATGGACGGACGCTGAAGCCTCTGCCGTGTAGCAGATGCCACCACCATGGCATCTACAGCCACGCCTTTAGTCAGGAACTCCTTCTCGGGTGGGGCAGAGAAAAATTTGTTAGGACGAGAAGGGACTGGTTCCGCGGTAGCTGGATGTTCCGCCCTCCGACAAACTAAATCCAGGAGCTCGTCAAGGGCGGAGACACCCAGGAGGCGGAGGGCTGAGCCCCAAAGGCCTTGAGAAGCACTGACTCATCAGCAGAGGGGTTTGGATATCCAGCCGCCTCGTTGTTTGAGGATCTCTAAGATGTCTGCAAATGAGACATCATCCGAGGACGACTGGGACCCCTCCGCATCATCAAGATCAGTGTCCGATGTAATAGACTCGGGGAGTCCACGTGCTTCCTCTTGCACGATCTCTTCCTTGGGGCTCCTCTGAAGACAACTCGAAGAACCCTCAGGAGGAGGAACCCCAATGGGGTAACCTCAGGCCCAGGGGCTCCGCTGCCTAAGGACAGGGAACTGCCAAAGACCCAGTCTCCACGCCCAGGGAAGGTGCCGGAGAGATGGCAAGAAGACTTGGCCAAGGCACTCCTCATAGCTCTGAAAGCCGGACCCCCAGAATCCTGGGAGTGTCCGGTCCCAGCCATGATAGCAGACGGAAGTCCCGCAGCCGGCACCGAGAGGGAGGCTCGGACCCGACAGCATAGGTCCCAAACATCACCCCAGGTCCAGCCGAAGAAGTCCGTGTACCAAACTCGGACCAAGGCCGGGTTGAGCCAACCCTAAGATCTCCACCGGCTCCAACAGCACCTGCTCGGGCGGTCGGAGGAGGAATGGCAATGACATGGGCATCGCGTCAAGCCAACTGGGTCGGAGCCAAACAAATTTTGAAAGACTGGGGACTGGAACAGTCTTTGGAGCACCCTGTCTATGTCCGAATCTGACATCCTCGATGACCTAGAGGATACTGAACGGGTTCGAGATGGCCTCTCCAACGCCCCAAGGGCTAGGGGACACTCGATGAAATACCCACACTAGTTTCCATCGGTGCCGAGGAGGACTTCGCCGAGGAGGAAGTGTCTGTCGGCTCCGAGACCAGTGGAGCCGATGCTCCAGCCATCGGCTCCAAAGCCAGAGGAGTCGAGACTGGTGGCATCGAGGCAGACGTCCTTGGAGCCGAAGGAGAAACCTGCCTATGTCTTTTGGCGGTCGGATCCGACGGACTGGTCGGAGCAGAGCAGGAGAAGGAGAGGATGCTAAAGCTTCTTCAAAGGAGGGTTTTATAAGACCTTTTAAAATGAGCTTATTTTTCCTCTCTTGGAGGACCCTCGAGGAAAAAGCGTGACACACGCTGCAGGACTCCTGCAAATGTTTTGCACCCAAACAATAAACACAGAGAGAATGGTCATCTGTGATAGACATTTTAAAGTTGCACTTGGTGCACTTTTTAAAGCCTGAAGGCCTAGGTACCTGAGACATTCTGGTGAATTAAAGTCCCAAAACACAGTACAACACTGTAATTAGAAAGAAATTCTGTCTTCTTTGTCTTTCTTTACCAGAAAGAGAAGCTATCAACAAAATAAAGGATCCTAGATCCCTAAACAAACAGAAGTCACCTACAACCAAAAGACCGGAAAGGCCTTTCCACACAAGAGGTACTCCTAGTCAACACTCACAACACAAGAATTTACCAAGTAAATTTCACCAAACTCACTCCAAACGCAAGAATAGCTGTTAAAACAGCTTTTGTTGAAGAAAAAGAAATTCTGACAGAAAACTAGTGAAATTAATCACTACTTAGCTCAGCCAGCTCGAGACCACGTCTTCACTTGTTAGCGGCAAACGAGATCTGGGGGACTGGTAGTGGTGCATCCTGGGATATAGTAAGCTCAGCCAATAAGAGACTTCGCTCTTTGGCATAAGTCGGAGCCGAGGGATCGGCTCCGAACCCATCAGTCAGAATGTAGGCGAGATAGGATCACATAACATCAGCTGTTCAGACTAACAGATAAAAGTATGAAAATCAGAGAATGAAATGAAGAAAATGCTGGCTGAGTAGGGGCAGTTCATGAAGAGCTGTTTCAAAAAACAAAAAAGAAAAAACAGTAGAGTTAGAAGAGACAGGACTCGGAGAGATTTTCTGCTGTACCAGAAACACTAAAAGGAACATTTTATGGAAGCACAAATAAGGACCTGGACTGATGTTCCACAGTAGGATTTGTTACTTGAAAGGTCAGAGTGTACACACTCCAACTATAGCAATAAAGATGTAATCAAACAATCAGAAAGAGATTATCCTGACAAAACTGTGGTAGAAGGGTGAAGTCTTAAAAACTGCACACAGCAGAATGTTTGTGGAAAATGATTATTCACTGTACACTAGGCAGAAAAGAAGCCAATTAATTCCAGTAATCAGGGAAAGTCAAGTCAGGTGTGAGATTCAAGCTGCTGGGTCTAGCTGTGTTCACATTATTTTTCCTGGAGGATCAAATACTTTTTTGATATAGAAAATACTAAGGAGGAAATTAAAAATGTTTATCCAACAAAAAGTGAGCCATCAATCAGAAGGGGATTCTGCTTCTCAATCTTCTGACATCAAAGTTCATTGAGAGACTTGAAAAAGACCAGCAACACTAAAATTAGTTAAAAAATGTGAGAATATAAAGCATCATTCACCATGGTGAAATCTGGCTTTGCAAATAAAAGAATGGACTGTTGACTTTGTTAAATTTGTGGGTGGACTGTAAAGCATATGCCCCACATTACTTCTTTAATGTTTAGATGTACACTAAAGGGAAAAGATGCAACTGTGAGTAACAATATCTGTTCTTAGTATTTGTATAAAATATTTCATGATATAAACTGCATGTTATTTTGTAAAGCAGTTTTGTGCAGTTTGCATTTATGGGTATTTTATCATTAGCAAATTTTCTCAGCATCAAGAGGTCTGCAGCAGAAAGCAGTTAGGTAGGGGAATTTGGTATAGTTTATTTTATGTTAAATTTACAAATCTTTCTTCAAGCATATGCAAATTGCTTTTTTTTTAAATTGGTGACTACTATCACATGGGGTCCAGCAGATGCAAGCAATTAAACCTCAGAGTTCTCAGCATTTTTTGCAGACAGAAATGCAAAATTTAACAGTACGACAAGTAAATCAGTTAAAAATAAAGTTTCAAATTATGCAAACTGAATAACAGATATTGGTCTCCCCAGTACTCTTAATACAAGGCATTTAACAGAGTAGTGTATAATTCAGTTTTACTTAGAGACAGCCAGTGCACTTTTTGCACCTAAAAATAATGTTTTCTGAACGTTTACAAGCTGTTTTTCACATCTGGGCAGGAAACAGAGATAAGCAAATAACTAACAGCAATCTCTGTATAAAGGAACACATGCTTTAACACGCACTTTAGTATGGGAACATTCATTTAAGTTTAGGTTACGCCTGTGGGTGCAGTTGTCAATTTGTGGCAATAGTCCCCAGCTGTAGGATTAAACTTCATTTGTTAAAAATGTACATAGTTTTGTGTTTCTTCTAAGGTAACAGGGGATGGGGATGGTCTGAAAATGTATTTAGGTTTTTTTTTCAGGGTATAGATTAAAACAAAATATATTGAGAATTGTGATGTAGATTCAAATGAAGATGAGAATAAAACTGTATAAAGATTGTTCTGCAAAACATTACTGTATACATGCAAGACAAAAGTTGGAAATATGCATTCAAAAAATTGTCATGTATAAGTGGCTACAATAGCTTTTGACCATAATGACTATCTACAGTATCTGGAAATGTTACATGTACAGATATAAAGGAAAGAGTACTGAATTATATTAAGAAATGCATAGTGCACTTCTAATCTGGCTGTACATAGAGTAACAGCTTATTTCTAGCTCTCTCAGTATGAAAACAGATACTCAGCAGAGAAAGCCAGTAGACTTGCTTTTATGGGTAATTTTCAGCAACTGGCTAGCAAGTGCACTGCCTGGATGCCAGGAATAAAGAAATACAGAAGCTCTGAAAAAGTCAGCTACAAAAAGTGAGAAAGAAACACTGACTGGGTAGAGTTCTGTAGCTGTTCAGCAAAAAGTAGTACAACCTCCAGATATGACTTCCAGTAACCTACAGGAAGATACAAGATGACTGCATACAGACGGCTTAAAACAAAGAAACACTGGAATATATCACCACAAAAAACAAAAGGCTGGAAAAAATGGAAGAAGCTTTAAACAGATATTCAGATGAGATGATAAAGCTGCAAAAATCAAGGTCAAATGATGAAAAGACTGGCTGAACAAGAGATGTTTCTAGAATTAGAAGACAGAGCATGTATGGAAAACCTGAGATTTTCAGCAATACCAGAGAAGCTAGAAGGAACAGACACTATTAATTTTATGAAAGCACAAAAAAGCAACTAGACTGGTAGTCCACAGCAGGCATTGTTAGTTGAACGGGCACATTGTGTGCATGCTCCTAACCTGGCTATAAGAAAGCAACCTAGACCTATAATAGCAAAGATGCAATCCAACCAGTAGAGTTAGTTGATTTTGACAAAACTGTGGCAGAAGGACAAAGTACTAAAACTGGGTGACAGCAAAGCGTTTGTGGAGAATGATTACTCATTGTACACCAGACAAAAGAGGAGCACATTTATTCCACTTTTCAGGGAGTGTTAAGATGCAGGTGTTGGATTCAAACTGCTGTACCCAGTTGTCTACAAGGTATTCTTCCTTGGTGAGACAAAATAACTTTCTGATGAAGTACATGCAAAGGAGGAAATACAAAATTTGTCCAATAAAAAGTAAGCTGTGAAACAGGAAGAGATTCTGCTTCTTGTTCTTCTAGTAATAAAGATCACAGAGTGGCTGTAACTGTGAAACCTTTTCAAGGTTTTCAATGGAAAATGTTGGAGTGAAGGGAGGCAGCACGAAAGCTGAATGGAAGAATCAAGAGTACATTGGAAATAAAGCAGAGACAGGATTTTGGAGATGAACAGTTATAAAACCAGTAACTTTATGTCGGATTATAACACAATAATTATATTTGAGAAACATGATACAACAAGAAAATCTGGAAATATTGGACTTTTCACAATTTCTTCGACTTGTGGGGACTTAAAAGCATATGCCCTACTTCACGTCAATATTTTTTGGAAAAGTGCTTTGTGCAGAGGAGAACAGGGAGAAAGTTAAATGTAAGTAAAGATTTTTTAAATTAGTACTTATTTGTCGCATGTGGTTTTCATTACGTTATAAAGTTCTTCAGTTATTTTTAAGTGTAAGGGGACTATAAACTGGTGCTGCTGTTCTTTTTTTTTCTTTCTCCCTTCTCTCGTTCTTCTTAAGTTTTAAGAAATGCACTCACTGCAATATAAAAAGCCTAGTTAAAAAAGCATGACAAAAGAAAAAAAATGAGCTTTTTCTCATTCCATTCTTGCATATAGGAATGACTTGATTAAAAATCATAGATTGATTTAGTAACAAGTTTTAAATGACAGCAGGTAAATGAAAAAGAAAACTTGAATATTATGAGACTTTTCTCTAGCAAATACATGTATGCTCAAGTAACAGTTCTGCAGTTGGTCTTCATGTTTCCATGGAAACAATCTGAAAAAGAGAAACTGGCTGTCTGGTTCTCATGTCTCCATGGAGACAATCTGATAAAGAGAAACTGGTTACAGTCTGGTGAAGGGTGGTTGGCTGAGAAAAAGAAAATGAGAAATTGGCTAGGAGATGATCTTCTCTAAAGGCGTTTAGGAGTTTTCACAAGATAGATAATTTTCTCTGAAAGCATTGAGGGGTTTTCCCGGCTGGGAGAGCTATAAATATAAGGCAAAACCAATCAGCACTTAGTAGAACCATGCATCTTGCATGGATAACCTTTCTTTTAGGTTAACTCACATCTGCAAGTATGGCTGTCTGTTTGGGACTTTTTCAACGATTAGGAAGGTAAAACTTCAATATTTGTGTGCCAGTATTAAGTTAATAGCTTTTAGGGGGATATTGGGGGTGTGTTTGTTTTTCTATTTGAGGGGGTTCAATAAAACAAAAAAGTTTTATAAGATGTGACATAAGCTCAAATGGATATGATATGACAATAAACAACTGTATAAAAGTTCAGTCTGCCAAAGAGTGTATGCATGCAAAAGAAAAGAAAGTGGGAACTAGATATTTAGCAAAAAAGGTGTTATAAATAAAAGATGGGAATAACTTTTTTCATACAATGATGCTTTCTGTAATGCCTTTAAATGTACATGGCCTCAAAGATAAATATACTGGCATGTATTTACATTCCACCTAAAACTGTTATAATGGACCTTAAGACAATTCTGGAAGAAATAATCAGTTTTCAGCAAGGAATATTACTTACAGGTGGGGACTGGAATTTGATTTACAGCAGGGAAGTTGTGTCTGGGGGGTCTAAAAGGCAAAATATAACAAGAGAGTAGACATTTGAAAAGAATATATGAAAATATTTGGCATGGAATATGTGAATTCAGTAATAGGAGTTCAGAGCGAATTTACATATTTTTCCCAAGATACAACAACTGGGCTAGGCTATCCAGAATTTATATTCCACAGGAACATGTGGAAGGTCTTGATGCTCACCCAATAATTATCTCAGACCATGCACAATAACAGCTAAAATAAAAGCACAGGGTAATGAAATAAAAATGAAACATTGGCACTTTCCCACCTATCTGTTGAAAAGAGAGGAATTTAACAAATGGGGAGTGGAGATTACTCAGGAGCTGTTATAGAGGATAGAAATTCCTTTTGAAAATATAGCCATGGAGTGGCATAAAATTAAGGTCGAGTTTAAAAATAGGGTGGAAATAAAAGAAAGGGAGCTATGGTTAAGAAGTAACGAGAATTATTTAGAGGGATTGAAAAATGTGAAAGTATTGCAGAATGGGGGATTCGCACAGAGCAAGAGGAGGATCAACAGCAGAATGCTAGACAGAAAATAAGGGATTACTTCGATAATATGCACAAGTTTAAAATGGTTGTTGGTAAGCAACAGTTTTATTTTTTTTTTTTTTGATAACACTAGAGCACAAAGACTTTTTAGCACAAAGACTCAGGCAAGAGAAAGTAGAAAGGGCTGTTGCCAAACTTAGTGGGCCAAAAGCAAGGAAGGTACCAGAGAGATCCTGTAGTGGTATTAGAAATATTTCGGAAATTCTTTGAGAGACTCTATAAAGCAGAAACATATGAAAATCAAGAAAAGATAAAATTTAAATGTTTATGGAAGAATTACATATGTCAAGGTCAGAGGGAGATGAGGCTCAATTACTGTCAATTAGGATAGGAGGAAATGAGATAAAAATGATGATTCATAACCAATCTACAGGAAGGTGCCCATGGATAGATGGTATTCTGGTGGAAGTTTGGAATCTAGCAGGAAAAAAATTGCTAAAGATCTGCAAGGTTTTATTTAACAGTACTGTAAGAGCAGTGGTATCAGTAATACCTAAAGAAGGTAAAGATCCATCAGATCCAGCTTCATACAAGTCAATTTCAATACTTAACCAAGTTTATAAAGTGGTTATCGCTGTAGTGACTAAAAGAATGGCAAAAGTAATGCCAAAACTGACAGATGTGGATCAATGTGGTTTTGTGGAAGGGAGGCAAACATTTGACAACATTAACAGAACAATGATGCTCCAGAGGGAAGCAGAATATAAAAAATACCATTGTTGTTGGTAGGTCTACATGCAGAGAAAGCATTTGACATAGTAAGATGGGACTTTATGAGTAGGGCAATGGAAGCATTTGCATTTCCTGAAAAAATATAAGGTTGATTAGGAGGATATATGAGTGATTGGAGGTGAAAATTAAAGTGGGTGAGGAATTTCTGCTTGAAGAGAGGAACCAGGCAGCGGTGTCCTCCTTCCACTTTATTATTTGCATTATATGTAGAACCACTGGCAAAGAAAAGCAGGGACTCAGAATTTCAAGGACATAATTGGTAGGGTAGTCAAGAAAAGCTGGAATTATTTGCAGATGATATTTTAAACATAACAAAACCAGAAACAGACATTACAGTGCTGTGGAACATTTTGAGACAGTTTCAGATCTTTTATGGCTAAAAAATGAATGAAGCTAAAACAAAGGCAACAACAGTAAATTATATACCCACAAAAGAATTGGTTCGGGAATATCCATATTTATGAGGGCATGATAAAATGAAGTATTTAAGAGTATGAATTAAGAATGATTTTAGTGTGGCAGCTAAGGATATGTGAGAAGAGACTAAACAAAATATAATACAAAAACTGAGAAAATGGAGGCTTTGTTATATGGATATGGGTAGCAAGATACAAGCAGTTAAAATGTTTTAGTCCTTCTAGTCTAATACACAGGTCAGGCATATTTTTATCAACCAGAGTAGAAGTTGTGGATAGGAATTAATAAAGCGCTGAAGGACTTCAACTGTGAGGGGAAAACACCAACAGTCACATGGGATAAGCTGATTCTTCTAGTAGAAGAGAGTGGATTGGGATTGCCCAATATGAAGGGGTATTTCAGAGCTACACATTTAAGACTCCTATACACAGCAAAAGCAGAAACCTATAATTCAAAGTGGAAAGTGATACTGATGAAATGCAGGGGGTGGGGGTCAAGAATAAAGGAGAGACTGGGATTTTGGATGCAGGCCTTTAAGGAGAATAACAATAATTATACCTAATATTAAAGCCATAAAATAGCAAAAAGTATTCCATGATCTAAGCCAACATGGGATTGGAGAAAGGAGATTCTGCCGATAGGGATGACTGCAATTAGGGATATAGACAATAGGCAAGAGGGGGTTGGGATCTTTTAGAGAAAACTGGCAAAGGAACCAAGGTATTGGGAGCAAACAACTAGAGAGGGAAAGATGACAGAAAGGACAGACGTCAATAATTTATTTGGACTGCAGGTTAGTGATTGCCTTACCTATTATGGATTGATATCAGAGTATAGGTAAAGAGAAAGAAATAAGGGGGTCATAAATGAAAGACCAGCACTGGTGGAGTTTTTAGCAGAATCTAGAACAGAAGCTGCCCTTAAAAAAGGAAGAATTATTTCAGCATATAAAATATTGTATGATAACTATAAGAATAAATCAGAGGATGTTAAAAAGGATTGGAAAGAGAGACTGGATAAGCAATTCACAAAGAAACAATGGGAGGACATATGTATTTCTCCCAAATGTGCAACAAAATCTAAGAGTTAGGATTTTTGCCTGGAAATATTTACATGATATTTCTATATCCCAAGAAGACTCCGGAGAATTTTTCCTCAGGGTGACAGCAAATGCTGGAGGTGTGATGGGGAAGACAGAGATAATTGGGAATATATTTTCTGGGAGTGCAGTGAATTGGTGGACTTTACAGATTCCCTGCATGATGCACTATCGGAGATCCTGGGTGGGCAGACTGCTCTGATGAAGCAGATGATTTTTATGAGCTACTATATAGAATCAGAATTGCCTAGATGTGGGAATGTCTTACCATTGTCTAATTGTGGTGGCTGAAAAAAAGCAATTACTCGAAAATGAATATCAAAATCTAAACCAGATATACTAGAAGTAGTGAATATAGTAACAGAGACAGAACAACTGGAACTGAGATTTTTAGAAAAGGGTAGGAGCAAACTACATAGGAAAAGTGGATTTTGTGGGAATAATACATGCAAGGGAGGAGTGAGGTTTAAAAGGCGGCAGGACTTAAATGATCTATGTAATGTCTAACTGCAAAAGATTGGGTAAATTATAAATGATGTATAATGTTTTCAACTGGGAGTGTGTCAGTACGGTTTATGATGTAAAATGCTTGCAACTAGGATTGTATCTGTGCGCTTTGTTTTCATTTATATAAATGTATGATTGCCTACGTAGTAAGTGATGGTTTAATAAAGATGTTTCTTGTCTAAGAAAAAGTCTAGAGTTGAATAATTTATGTAATGCTGCTTAGGTATTATGAGATATAGCAATATATGTGAAATATAATGTTTATGTTAATTACATTTTGATTACTTTAATATGAATGGAAATTTGCCTCTGTCACAAGTGATAATTCAATAAAGGTGTTTGGGGAAAAAATGGAGAATGCAAACAGCAATGCTGCAGGAGACACATTCGGAAAAAAATGAACATGCAAATTTAACAAAGAGGGGGCTTAAGAATGGATATTCAGCAGAATATCAAGGACAAAGGAAAAGGGAAGTAAAGATATTGACTGCTAGAGGGGACTTCAACTCTGACAATAATGTTAGAATTGTGATAATAAGGGGCTACCAGCAAAGGCAGAGGGTTACACTGGCAAGTCACCAACAGCTGCTATTCTGGATCTAAAGAAATAATCAGTCTTCAGCAGGGAATATTACTTAAAGGTGGACATCGGAACTTGATTTGTAACAATAAGGATGTATCAGGGTCCTAGAACTTAAAATATAAACAAAAAAATGAAGACTTCTGCAGAAATTTATTAAAATTTTTAGTATGGAAGGCAAGAATTTAGTAGTAGGAGCTCGAATATTCTTTACATATTACTCCCCAAAGTACAACAAACAGGCAAAACTGGAGAGAATTACAGAAACTTTGATCTGTTTGGAAAAAGATGCATTTGAGTAAGTGTGAAAACTTAAACAACAAAACACAGACATTTTTGAAAAGTATAAAAAAGGAAATATGTACATGGGAAAGAGAGAGAGATTTGATATGGTGCAATATTCATGCAAAGGAAAAGCCAAATTAATCAATATAAATAAAATATAAAGAAGGCAGCCAAAGAGAAACAATGGCAAAGGCATCCAGATATTGAAAATTTCACAGTAAAAAAAAATATATCACAAAGAGGGAATGTAGAAAAGATTAGCAAAGTAGAAGTTAAAAAAAAAAAAAGAAACAGAAGTTGAAGTTATGGAGTGACTGCAAAGTGAAGGATTTGGTGTAGAAGTTGTAACACAAGTTGCATCACAGCATGATGGAATAAATCCCCAAAGTAAAGAGAAGCAGGAAGATCAAGAGACATCTAAAGAAGAAATATGGACATAGTAAAGAAAACGACATTTAATATGGTGTAATATTTATGCAAAGGAGAAAGCAAAACTAACAGAAAAAAAGCAACACCAAAGATATTTGAAGAGAAATACAGGCAAAGGAATCCAGACATGGAAAACTTTACAATACAAAAAATAAGATGACAAAGAGGAAAAGTATAAAAGAAGATTAGTAATGCAGAAGTTAAAGAAATAGAAACCGAGGTTATGGAGTGCCTGCCAAGTGAAGGATTCTGTGTAGAAAATCTAATTCAGAAAGCACCACAACAGGATAGAGCAATAAGTATCCAGCTTAATGGGAAACAATTGGTCAAGTACCATATGAAGATATTTTGGAGCCTTCCACAGGAAACCAGTTTGAATGTTCAGTGGAAGCTGGATAGCAAGTGAAGGAACACGAAACTGTGGAAACAATGACCCAGTCAATGTTGAGGAGTGATAGGCTAGTGAGTTCTTATATGATAGAGCAATGGATGGTACAGGATGAAATTGAAGAGAATATGCCACAGGAAGATGCTATAAGAATTTCTACAGAATGCCCAAAGGAAATGGAAAATAAAAAAGTGCCCTCAGTTTAGAAGAAAATAAGCTAAGAGAAGAGTTGCTTGACGTAATAGAGATAGACATATTAAGACCAATGAAACAAATAGACTGCAGGACAATAAAACCCAAAAAAGTCAGAAGTTTGATAAAACAAATGAACACAGTAATTAGGAAAGTTCATAAAGATCCATGTGATATAACAGAGGTAAACAGGATATACTACTGTGCAGCTAAATTAATAACTGATAAAGTTCTACCAGAAGAACACAAGGTAATGTGGGAAAAGAAAGGGAAAAATCGAATACCATCATGAAAGTGTAGAATAGAGAAAACTATAACGCAATTAAGACAAGAAGTGCTACTGTTATTGGAATATAGAAGAGGGAATAGATCAACAAAAATACTATGAAAGATAGACATAATAAAAGCAATGCGCAGTATTAGAACAGACCAGGATCTATCATGCACTATCACAAATAAGCTAAAAACCTCAGCACAGGTGGAAAAACTAAGAAGATATGCAGATAAATATAAAGGAAAAGTACAAAATAAGCATTTATTGATGACCCAAAAAGTTTTACAGAGAATTGGGAAACAAGGTAAAAGGAACTGAAAGACCAACAAAAAAGAAGAAATAGATACATTTTGAAGAAGTATTTATGAAGATCCTGTGGAACATAAAGATTAATAGAAGCAGTAAAAGAATGAATAAGAAGTTTAATGGTACAGGATATTAAATGGGATGAAGTAATACCCAGAAAGATTGAAATAAAGTAAGAAAAACCTCCAAATGGAAAACCCCAAGCCCAGATGCAGTATCTATCCTCTTGTTAAAAGTATTAACATCTTTGCATGAAGATTTAGCTATGAGTAAGAACTATTTACATACGCACCCTGAATAGACACCAACCTGGCTAACAGGAAAAACAATGTTCCTACTTAAGAGTGAACCTGCAAGCTACCCTAAAAACCACTGACCAATAACTTGCCTCCAATAATGTATAAACTATACACTGGAATTGATGCTGACAACAGTTTATAGTCATTAAGAAGAAAACTCAATTATGGCAGTAGAACAAAAGGGTAATAAAAGAAAGTCATATGGAACAAATGATCATTTGTTGTTAAATAAAGTCATAGTGGAGAACTGTAAAAAGGGGAAGAATCTAAGTATGGCATGGACTGCCTAAAAATAAAACATTTGATAGTATCCCACATTCAGGGAGAAGAGAGTGCTTAAAATGTATAAGATACACCCTACACTGTTCAACTGCATTACAGTGACCATGAAACAGTGGCAGACCACTTTCCAATGAAGTCATGATAAAGGACAAATTATTATTCCAGAGATAAAAATTCAAAGGAGGATATTCCAGGGTGTCTCTCTGTCACCGCTGTTACTCTGTCTTGCCCTTAACCCAATAAGCTGTCTACTTAACAGCTTAGGCCATGGCTATAATTTGGCTCCTAAAAAACAAAGTCTAAAGACTTATCTTCTCTTTGTTGTTGATTTTAACACTGTATACCTATCAGACATGGAGATGAAAGCACAACTGCAAGCTGTTAAAAATTTTTCAGATGATATCTGAATGTCATCTGGTCATGATGAATGTGCAAAAGCAACCTTTAAAGCAGAAAAACTGCAACACTAAGAAAACATCAGTTTAGGACAAAAATGTGATATAAAAGAACATGAGCAAGATGGAGTGTATATATATATATATATATATATATATATATATATATATATATATATATTTAGAAACTGATGAAGGATCAACAATAAAACGTGAACAAATGTGAACAAAATATAATAAGGAATACTTTAGAAGAGTTAAATTAATCTTGAAAACAGCGTTGACATTGAGGAACAAAATTCAAGCTATAAACCAATTTGCTCTTCCTGTCCTAACTTACAGTTTTGGAGTGATTGACTGGCCCCAAACGTGTTTGACATATTAGAGAGGAAAATGAGAAGGATGCTTCATGCTCACCAAATGATTTATAAAAATCAGTGCATACCAAGATTACATATTCTCCGTTCCGAAGAAGGGGTGGGCCTTCCTTTAAATTGATTACATGTATAGATCTGCAATCGTGGGAACTGCACACACATCTGCCGACTTCACAAGACCCAAACGTAGTGAAAGTTTTGAAACAGGAGGAGAATAAATATAAAATTACTTCTCTGGTTAGTGTAGCAGAAGCACATTGGTGTCAAGCAGGAATGGAAATCAAACCAGAAGTAGACAAAAATCAGGCAGCGACTGAATGTGCAAAAAAAAAAAAAAAAGAATATAAGGGGAAGGACCAGATGAGAAGATAAGAAATATGGAAAATATAGTTGCAAATATAGAAAACTTCTGGAAGAACCTCATGTTGATCAGGAACGAACACAGGAATGGTTAAGGGGAGGCAAATTCAAACCAAAAGATGAAAGGTTAATATTGGCGGCCCAGGATACGGGACTACATAGTTGGCTTACAAAGTCCATTGAACATGTGGGAGAAACAGAGAAATGTAGGTTTTGTAAAACAGAATTGGAAACAGTTCCACACCTCGTTGCTGGTTGTGACATACTAATGGCAGGAGGACTGTATACTGAAAGGCATAATAATGTGGCAAGACTGTTGAACTGTGGATTGTGCAAACATTATGGTACTGAAGTGGCTGAAAAACACAGGAAACATGAGCCACAAAGCATCACAGAAAATGAAGTCTACATCACATGGGATCACCCATTACCAACAGTTCAAAAGACAGATGCTAGAAAACAGGATATCATTCTAAAGACATGCTTCTGGAGCATTTCTCCCCGGGCCTCCGCTGAAAACAGGATCTGTGGAACCTAGTCGGACATTCCCGGTCAACAAATGTTAAAATAAAATAAATAAAAAATGGTTCATGAAAAGAAGACAAAAGTAGCACTGATCACTGAAATAGTTACACACAGTGGCTACAGTGTCTTGCGTAGAGAGAGAGACAAAGTCAGAAAATATCAGGATCTGCAGGCAGAAACGAGAACAAGGTGGAAGAAAGATACCCAAGACAGTTCCCAAAGTAGTAGGAGCAAAGGGTCTTATAAAAAATTATTTACAATCTTAATTAGATATGTTACCAGTACATGTAACCCCATACGAATTGCAGGAGAAGTCATTACTAGGCACACTGCAGATGCTGCGAAGAGCACTTCTGGCTGACTTAAGAGACGGAAACAATACTAATTTCATGAACTTCAATTATACTTTGACTAAGGAATGGGGTCCATTCCCGACATGGTATTAGAAACCCAAAAGATTCAAAGAAATTAAATGAGAGAAATTTTATTTCACCGGAAAGTGCATTTAATTGATCGCTTTGACACCTATCCAATAACCACTACGGATCATGCACTGATAAAACTAAGATAAAAATGAAGGGCAATGAAATAAAAATGAGACATCTGCACTTTCCCTAAGGAAAGGGTGTGATAATATGGGCAAGTGCTAGCATAGCCAGCTGAAGTTTTGTAAAGAATGATATGTCCTTTGAATATCAAACTGATTCGCACAAATGCTTATGTTACAAATGTATTAGAAATATATAGCATTTGAATATCAAACTGACTTGTACAGATGGTTATGTTACAAATGTATTAGAACTATACAGCATTTGAATATCAAAATGTATTTGTAAAGTTGCTAACGTTGAAAAATGTATCAAAAGTGGATCCCGTTGGACAGGAAGGAAATATACACGCAGGTAGTAACTGATTAACTGTATATACTGTAACTGAGAACACTGGAAGAGCAGGGTTTAACCAGCTAGCTTACTTTAAGAATAATAAGGGAAATGTAAATGAGCTGCTAAACCATTAAAACGGCATCCTGCAGTGATGAACAGGACTGGAGACTGTAGGGTCTGGAAGAAGCCACTGATATAACAGCCTCTGTAAAGAAGAGGGGAAGTTCTGTAATTGTTTCATGACTCAAGGGTGGTGCTATAAATATTTAGATGTGCATTGTAGCAAGTCTATGCTAAATTCCTGTTTCAGCTTCAAAGGGGGGATTGTGGGAACAAGACTCAGATGACCAAATGTGATGTCATCTGGTAGCCAGCCTAGAAATAATATTTTATATGACAGATTTATCTCAGTCCTCAGTATTCGGTATTCTGCTTTGGGCCTGACAACAAGAAGGACCACTCACCACATCATCTGCCTTGCTCTATTAAGTAAGAAGGGAGTAGTAATTCTCCAAGATTCAGTCAGGAAAATATAGTGAAACTTAGTTTAGATATTGTTTTTCTTTATTTGTATGAGTCTGTCCACCATTATTTTCAATATTGTCTGTGATTTTAACTCAGTGGTTTACTGCAAATATATATTCAGTATTTTCATGTTCTTTTATTTTTAAATATATTTAAAACTTTTATTGTGGCTGGTCCTTTTGGAAAGTATTTAACCTTTGAGAGTGCTTATATGTATTTGGTGACACTGTGTGGGCCACTTCCTTAAGTCCTAGCTGTCTTGTCAGCTACTACCATTTGTATTAGTATTAATACTACACAGTATAATTTGGAAACCATTTGTTAAGGGCCTTAGAGTAGCTGATTGTGGAGTGTCTGGTGGCAGTAATAACTACCTTATACTCTAGGCAGAAGAGGGTACAGCAGGTAAATCTGTGCCAGCCTTTCCTGTGGGTGTGTGAAAAATCAAACCTCTCAGTGTGTGCGTCAGCTACTTGGGAGTAGGGACATGAAGCACTGATTTCACAGAAAGGTGCTAGAGGATTCGGCATGGACACTCAGCTGAGGATTTAACCATGTTAGCAGTGCTAGTGGGGAGCCTTACTGGGGCCCTAGAGGGAGACAGATATAAAAATCCAGATCCCGATCGGACTGCTTTGCCTGTGTGTGCTTAATGGAAACCGTGCTTGATGCAGAGATGTCTGCATCTGGAAATACTTAATGTATCTCTTTGTATTCCAAATGAACGTCCCTCTCGAGTGCCAGTGGTGAGGATTCAGGCTATTTGATGACTGGCCCAGTGTGGGGATGTCACATATTGGTTGGCAGTGGTGGGATCATAACAATGGCTATACAAAATAATTAGAGAAGACAAATTTCTTAGAAGGAATAGCTAGTGAATAGGATAAAATGAACATGGAGTTTAAAAACAGGGTATTAAGAAAAAAGAAAGTGATATGGTTAAGAAGTAAATGAAACTATTTAGAGGGGCTGACAAAGCTTAAAGTATCACAGAATAAGGCAAATGTCATAGAACAAGAAGGGGAACAACTGTTGCATGCTAAAGAGAAAAATAAGGGAAGATTTTAATAATATGCATCAGTTTACATAGACTGCTATACAGCAACTATTATTTGATAGCAGCTCCAAAGCATAAAAACTTTTAATGCAGCGACTTAGGCAACAGCAACTAGAAAAGGTTGTCACCAAACATAGGGAGCTTAAAACAAGCTGAATAACCAGAGATCCTACAGACATGTTACAGATCTTTTGGAAAGTTTATTAAAATCTGCATAAAGTATAGAAATGTGGAAACAAAGAAAGAGCATAAATGGAAATATTTATGGAAGACTTAATTAGGCAAAATTAGGGGGAAGAAGTGGTTCACAAACTAACACTTAAGACTTATTTATGCCAAGGTTGGAGGGAGATGAGGTTCAAAGCCTAATACTTAAGATGGAAGGAGATCAGATATAAACAGTGATGTATAATCAATTTGCAAGGAAGTCTCCAGGATGCCTGAGTGGAGAAAAAGTGTTTTGGTACCTATCTTTAACCCCTGTGCCTACATAAGCCCCCAACAAGAAGTTTTCTGAGCCAAGATCATAAAGATCATCTGCCAGAAGTGATTTTTCTTGCAGAACCAATCCTACAGAATTTTCCTATTGTTCAGATTAGATGTGAGATTTTTGATTGAGGATGATAGGTTCTCATGAGGAGTTTATAGATCCCTCCAGCATGTTCTGTTCTATCCCTCTGAGAAATCTTAGATCCCTTTTACATTAGTTTAGGGATGACCACAAGGTTTGGCTCAGGGGACATTGGGATATAGATTGGAGTTTTGACTTACAGGGAACTGCTGAAACAGCTCTATTTAAAGCATAGTAGGCAGAGACAAGCGAGAAGTACCTCTATATGCAACAGAGTAAAGCTGGAGTTTGTTTGAGGATGTCTGTGGCTTTTTGTATTCTGTTTGAGGTGGCCTTTCCAGTTGTTTCAGATGCCTTGTGAGTTGTTGTTATGTTGTGTTTGTCTTGTATAATGGGTCTAATAAAAGGGAGTAGAGTCTCTAATGACCTCTTTTTGTGATGAGAGTAGCTTTTGAAGGATTTCTTTGCCACTGGACCGTTTGTGACTGTGGTGTAGGAGTGTGAACTGTCTTTCCTATGTACTTGGTCGATCAAAGAGAGTCTTACTACTACTGTGAGGGGTGTTCTCTATCTCTATCCCAAGGCGATTGTTAAGTAGACTACCACCATATACCAAGTTCATGACAATGCATTTTTGGGGGTACAAGATTGACTTTTGGCATTTGACTTGCTTGAGGGTTGGGCACTTTATGGCTTTGAGTCTCTTTTTGAGGATGTTTTGAGTTTATTTTTTAGGATGTTTTAGATTTTGCACCTTCTGTGCCATACTTGACTTCTAAGAAATAGATATCAGACATCGAACCTTCAGGGTAGGACTGGGAGGACCTAGGACTGAACCCTGTGGTACTCCTGCTACTGGTCTGAAGTTGTTGCATTAAGTTGCTATTTACTTTTACATAGGATTTAGTAGGTTGTTGATAAGTTTAGTGTGGGTGCAGTGTGGGGGAGAGTAGAAGGATCTAGATGGTGTGGATCTACCCTTACCACCTGTACCCCTTACTTAGGTAGCTTCAAGTTTAAGTTGCTCAAAAGAAGTTTATCAGGTTTAGGAGACATGATCTGCCTTTACAAACCCGAACTGGGTAGTGTCGGTTGATTTACAAATGTTGTTTTACAACTTCCCATGATGCAGATTTGCAGCCTTGCAGATCAAGGCTAAAATGAAAAAAAAATAAAAGCAAAGGCATTACAATCTTAACTTCTACCCACTATTACCATATTTCAATTTACAATTGAGGGGACACAATTAAATGAAGCATTTTAAAAGGTGAATTAATTAAAAATGTTATTGAGGTAGAAAGAAGAAATAAGAAAAATCTGAGAAATGAAAAAGAAAAGTTATGGACATGGACAGTAGATTACACAGTGAGATACAATCAGTGAAAATAATTTTAGTGGCATTATTTTCAACATTGATCATTTAACATTTCAAGTACAGGACAAAAATTAAAAGGACAAAAATTAACAAGTAAAAAAGAAAGACAGGAGGAAAAAACAGGCTAAGTAAAGTTAAGTGTGTGACTGAACACAGAAGAACAAGATTATTGATTCATTATTTGACTTGAAAAAGCCATGCAGTTAAAGGCCTACATGCATGCACAAGCAACACAAGCAGAAATTCAGTGAGAAGTGATGATAATGATGATAATGGGGGGGGGGTCAATGTAAGGGGGGGTGGGGATAAGATCCCAACAAACAAAAATAATAACTACCATACAGATTATTATATTGCAGAAAGTTCTAAGAACTAAGGCAACACAAGAATGGAAAAAAAAAATTTGCCAACAGGAAGGATACAGAATATGGTAAGAGGGAGCTGGAATTTACTGGGAAAAAAACCAAGAAACCAAAGGGCAGACAGAAATATTGGGAGAGGAGGAAGAGTAATAGAGTGGGATAAGGCCAAGGAGAAGATGGCCTGCAGGTTAGGACTGCCCTCCCGATTACAGACTTTGGGCTGCTCTAGTAGATTTTTCAGTTGAATCTAGAACAGAAGCTGCTGTTAGAAAGTGGATAATTAGTAGGGCATATAAAATATTGCATGACAGCTAAAAGACTCAATCAGTGTAGGTTAGAAAAGATTGTGAAGAGAGTCTGAAAAAAAGCTTACTAGAGAAAAATGGGAGGACATATGTATGGCTCCCAAGAATGCAACAAAATCCAGAAGGTTTAGGACTTTTGCTTGGAAGTGTTTGCATAGGTATTTGTATACCCCAAACATACTTATTTTTTTTCCTGAGGTAGAGAGCAAACATTGGAGGTATGCTTTGGAAGAAAGAGGTAAGAGTGTAATGAGTTGGCATATTTAAAAAAAATATCTTCCCTACAGAGTACTCTCTCAGTACTGAGGGACCAAATGGCTGTAGCTAATTATATTATTCTTTTCAGTTGAGACACAGGATCTGAATTTCTTTAGACACAGTAAGGCCTTATTAAGTTTAATTCTATTGGGTGCTAAAAAAGAAATTACCAGAAACTGGAAATCAAAATCTAAATCAACTGCATTATAAGTAGTGAATATCATGAAAGAGATAAAAGAACAGGGAAAAGGATCTTTAGAAATGGGAAGGAACCCATTACATAGCAATAAAGGTAATTTGTGAGAATAGTACATGCACAATAATGTTCAGGAGGGAGAGTGAGGTTTAAGGAAAGGCAGAAATTGAATTATTTATGTAATGCTGGACTGAAAGACGGTTGTTATAAAGAAAGAGAAGAGTAATGTATAATGTGTGTAAATGGAAAATGTTAATATGGCTTGCTTTCTGTTAATGAATGTGTGCCTCCGTCAGGTCCATATTACATTGCTGAAATTGTATTCAGTGAACACCTATTCACAGACACCTGATCAGTGATTCGTTGAATTTGCTAAATGCAAGGAAATACTTGCCTGAAGAATAACAGAGCAACATCTAGTTCAATTTAAGCCCCCTACACCTCCCCTAATTATATATACCAACTATGAGATCTCAATAGAGTGGAAAAAAGGGCAAAGTTCTGTTGCTGGCCAGCTACATCCTTGACCTTAGTAAAGTCAGCAAATCGCTGAAGCCATATTCGCTGATTAGGTGTCGGTGAATAGGTGTTCACCAGAATACGATTTCGGCGACTTAATATAGACCTGCCTACATCTTGCATGACATTTTAGTAAAAGTTTTTAAAATGTACAGATAATATAATAGCTGCAAGGAATGGGTTATGGATAAAAGATTGGATAACTGGCTGGTAAACTGACTCTTTTTAGTCATGACCCAGGTAACAAGAAAACAGTAAAACAAATCGGTACACAGTAAGAAAAATCAGCATACTCAAATAACAGAAAATGTATATTAACTTATATTTAGCTATAAAATCATTTTGCAAATTGTTTTTACTTAGTACATCAAATAAATATATAAGAGTATCAGAGATTTCTACTTGGAACATACAGACGTAGAAAGGTTATCATAAAAGTGAGTACCTACAGTTACAAGGTGACACAAAAAGCCTGGGTCAGGAAAGCAAGTTCGCTTAGGAATTATTTGAAGGTTTGCAGTGTTTCAATTTTTGTTTCGTATCTGTATGTAGTACATTGCATACAGAGGATCTTATTCAGATGAGGGTTTTTTCTACAATGGCCAGTTTAAATCTAGGTTTAACCAATGTGCAATTATTAAGTTGGCTGTTTCTAAGTGAGTAGCTTTGTTCTTAAATATGGAGAAATATTTTAAAGGTGTGGACATATTACAATACTTAGTAGATAAGTGGCTCTGTTAGTGACAGACATCCAGTTAGCCTGTTTTGATAAGATGCAATGGCAGAAGTTCATATCTTGAACACATCTAAATTTTTACTTTCAGTTACTTACATTTTTGCATGTTTTGTGTTCAGTGAAGGGCAAGATGATTTGGGAATCAAGGCATTTTTTGCCAAGTTCATATGTCCTATTGGGGACAGAAGGTGTAAAAGATGGCAACATATTTTTAGTTGTGTCAGCATGTGGATGACAACTTTATCTGTATGAATACTGAATTTTAGTGAGGGGTCAAGTGTTATACCAATATATTTTCGTTGCATAATATTTGGTATAATGTTCTAGTTTCAGTCTGAATATAGGGGCAGTGATGTCAGTTTCTTTGAAAAGAAAAGCACAATATTTACCATGGTACTGTTAATTTGGAGTTTATTAGTGTGAAGCAACTGACAGAGGTCAGTGAAATGAGACTGTGTAGCTTAAGTGTTAGGTTAGCTTTGTGAATTTTAAGTAGAAGGATATCATCAGCATACATAATTATCTTATGAATGAGTAAATCATGAGTGATATCATTGAGAAAATGAGAGAAAATATGAGAGTTCCTAAAACTGAGCCTTGTGGAACTCCAGTATTTGTTAGAGGGAAATGTGCTAAACTATCAGAACTATCAAAATGGATTTCTGCATTGCAGGCCAAAAACATTTTTGTAATCTGTGAAGCATGAATACAGCAACTACATGTTGCCACTCTGAATAAAGCCCATAGTGTTACTTTGTTATAAAACAAAGGAATATTATGGAACATTGCTTGTTTAAGAGAAGCAATTCATTTGCCCTTGTTTTGTTGCATGTTCTACAACAAATACAACATTGTTTGAGCAAAGAAAAAAGTTACTGCATGGATAAAATCATGGAAAAGCAGGATAGTGTATGAAAACATGCAGAGATGTAGCAGAATTGACAGGTTCTGAATAATGATAGTAATATTCTACTATCAATTAAGGATGTGAGTTATAATTGGAAGGAAATTTCCAAAATATTTTGTTTTCTTGTATTTAAAGTCTGTAGTTGTCTGCCATGTATATTAGATGGCTTTAGACATTGTTTTATGCTGCCAATCTATTCTGAATAATAAATACATTGCCTTAAACTGATTCCATGTCTTAGTAACTTACTAACAATGGGTTTTAATTAAGAACATTGTAACATTGCCTACTCAGCCACTTTTTATAAAAGAACCTAGTATGTTATTTCATCTGCCTGTAAAATTTATGACACAGATGTCAGGAGAAGGGGGAAAAAAAAGCAATGGCAATGACAAAAGGAAAAAAGAGATCCTAACGCTTCAAGTACCCATAGAGTGAGCCTGGATTACCTTCAAAGGAATTTTTTTGAAGATAACTGCAGCTATGTGCAGAGAATATGGGTCACGCCAAAAAAAACTGCAAATCAGGTACCAATGGTACTTCATAGTCAGATGCATGGACAGGGAGCTCAGTTTAGCTTCTTTCTGAATGACTGAGAAAGCTTTCACAGGGAGTTTCCTTGGAAATAAGAAGCTAATAAATTAATGTTTTTTCAGTCCTAGAGACCATTAATGACATGCTGTATGGTGTATTACAGTAAAAGGTAAATTATAAAATGACCCCCCATTAATATTCCAAAACGCGCATGCTGACTGGCTAGCGTGCCTGTTGTAAATCCCACAATATACCAATGGAAAAAGGTCCGGTCACCTGGACTTTTTTCCATTAGTATAAAGTGTCCAAAACTTTTTTTAATAAATAAAGAAAAAAAGAAAAAAATGGAGAATTTTTTTTCTCCTTTGCTTCCATGTCAAAGCATTGATGCACTGGGCATGCATAGGAATGCAAGTCCCATACTCATGCGCAGTGCATCAACACAAGGAAGCAGTATACCACCACAGGCAGAAGAGTAATGCGCCATTATACAAGGACATTTAAGAAAAGTATTTTTTTTTCTTAAATAATGTCATTGTATAATAGCAATAACCAACTCCATGGCTGTGGTATATTGAAATTTACCCACAGTTGACATGGTTTAATCACGAGGGTGAAGCCAGAGTGATTAAATAAAGCCAACCGTGGGTAAATCTTCAATATACCACACCACGTCATTGGTTATTGCTTAAATAATCACTGCTGTGTATCAGGCACAACAAGAGAAAGAACACACAAGGTAATATTTAACTGTTGTGCAGACAGGAACTGATAAGTTAAAGTAGACGGATGAATGTTTAAGTTCTTAGGTTTCCCAGAAGCTGTCATATTTCAGAATTTTACTTTTTTGCAGTAGAGAGTTTAGCAATGAACAGGTTCAAAGTCTCTAAACCAGTAGCACATGAGTTTGCCACATGTTTTTTGTTGTGAGAGAGAGAGAAAAACTTTTCATACACAAAGATGTTCGCACTAAGCTTGTTGCAAAATGCCTACATAGAAACACTGCATGCCATGCTATGTGAAAGCCAGACCTCTGACCTTCAGGCTGTCTTCTCTGGCAATTGAGTTTTGTTCAGAAAAAGATTGATTTTAATTACCTTTTCTTTTTTTTCCCTTACAGGTTCTATGTGCAGTGCCATTTTAAAACAGCTGCATTTAAAAAAGTTTTAATTCCAAATCTTTTGGTATATAACTGAATGCAGCAAAAGTATTAATGTAATGCTTTGCAGATGTTAGCTGTAAGCCAAGTGATTCTTAAATTTCCAACTTGACAGCTTTATTCCCAGTCTAATTATTTACTTTTTATTTCTGCCTAATTACAGTATAGACCTTTATAAAGTGCTAATGCTATACTGTTATTTTAATGACAGAACTTCTGTTGCAGAGTGTAAAAGGAATTTTACTATAATTCTCCCACACAGAAAAAAAATGCATGTCACACTGGTATTACGGAGTTAATTAAATGTGTTTAGCTGTTTTAAAAGGAGTTCTTTTACAGGGTATTTACTGTAAAAGGCATATGCAAGCTTGGGCACAAGTATATTTTTATAAATTTACACAAGCCTGCACACACATGCACCCACACGCACACATACATTTGCAGGATATTTATGTATGGATACGAGCTTCTATTCCCATTTACTGAGAAAGACAATCTAAGGTTTGTGCAAGTATCTGAGTTTTATTTTGCCATAGCATTTTTGAATGCTGAAGGTTTCAGAAAAATGCGACTTGCTTCTACAGATTAATTTTTTTTTTCAATAAGAATTTAATTGCAAAAATGCAAGCGTACAAAACTGTTATGCTATTACTAAAAGAAATTCAGATATAAGCATTGGCACTGTGTAAAACTGAAGGGCCACATTCATAAGCGCCTACACTAAGTGTACACCATTCTGAGTGAATAGATAACAGAAGCATAACTACCACCTCCAACTTCCTAATTTTAGTTTTCCTAATGATTTTCTTGCAGCCTTAAATGACAAGGGGGATTCATAAAGGTTACCAAAAGTGTAGACTACGTGTATACATAGTATAAATCTTTGAGTGACTAGCACAAAAATGTGACAGGAATGTGCATGAATACAGATCATAAACATTTAGTGTAGCTGTTCTAAATACTAAACAATAAATCAAAATGCTTTGTCAGATATGGAACATGTGATAAAGATAAAGACGCACTTTATGTAGCTAAATGGACTCTTAAATGTTGCATAGCACACATGATTTTGATTTGTTACTTTTCCAACAAAGACAAAACTGAGAATAATCAGATTTCTTGTTAAAATGTGATTTTTACAGACTGAATTTGTTGACAGAAAAATAATCAACAAGTGAATTATATGCCTTACTATTTTAGTGAAACACTTTAGTCACACAGAGGGTGATTTATGAGCTTTGAAACACCAGAATATTAAATAATGCCACTTAGTGCAGTCACAGACCAGATTGTTTAAAATAACATTGTTGCCAAGGGGGAGAAAATGTGCAAGTATAAATTCTCTGGTAAAAGATGTTTTGATTAAATTCACATTTTTTTTTCTTATTGTCACAAAAAAATTCCCAGCTAAACTGAAATAAGCAATAGATTTAATCATTCTTACATGAGGGACAAGAATGTACATACATGCGCATAGTGTTAAACACGGTTACTTTTCTAATATGCTTTCACAGAGTGGAGATGTAAAGGAAAGATAGGCAAGGCTCCACAACCAGATGAAAAGTAATTACTCACTAACCATAGAAAATACTTCACTAATGTCTGAATGGAGTGAGAAACAATCATGGCTTAAGATATGATGCAGTCAAAAGGCTAGGAATGTCACCACTGTTCTAAATTCTAACCACAGTTAAATCAGCAATAATGGAAAAAAAAAACAACGAAACATAACAGGAAAAAAATCTGCTGTTTCTGTATTCATTTTGTAGAGTTAAGATACAAACAGGTAAACAAGAATAAGCTGCTCCTGCAAAGTTTTGTTTACAGTAACAAAAATAAATAAGTGAAATATTACTTAAATCAAAAAATTTGGAGTTTGATTCTTGGCTAACCAGTCGCTACTGCACTGACACATAAGGGATTAGGTATTTTGCAGTGTACAGCAAGGTCCAGAAAAAAGTATTTACTTTGCGTCAGGAAGCCACAAATAATGTTTTCAAACTTATTCCACTGTTTGTGAAAAAAAATTTCAGCACTGGTAAAATTATGCATAGATGCATGGAAATCTTTACTTACATAGGCAGTGGTAAACAAAAATTGGTAACTGCTACAAATCAATTGTAAGTAAAGTACTGTAACTATATTAAGATCATCTCACACATACGAACATGTGAATTGTCAAAAATGTTTCTAGATAAGGGCAGCTGCTGTGGTGCAGCGGTTAGCATTGCTGCCTCACAGCAAGAGGTTCTTTGGTTCAATTCTCAGCTGGGGTGCCTTCTGTGCAGAGTCTGCATGTCCTCCCTGTGGTCGCGTGGGTTTCCTCCAAGTGCTCAGGTTTCCTCCCATATCCCAAAGACATGCTGTAGGTGGATTGGACACACTAAATTGGCCCTAGGTGTGAATGCATGCATGCGTGCCTTCTGTGGAAGGTTGGGCCCGGGCTGGCAACTTGACACCGTAAAACTCCACTGCCAATCATGAGTGGACAGGTGATCCTCTGTGGCGACCCCTAATCGGGAAAAACCGAAAGAAGAAGAAGATTATAAGGAACAAAACATTCTGAAGATAGTTTTCATATTCAGATTTTTTTCTGCAAGAGTTTCTTAAAATGTTAACAGCGATTCTCAAATTCTTTTGAGGAAAATGCAAGTAAAACAAAACTAATAAACCGAATGGTTAAATAATTAATTACAGACAATGGAAAAAGGGTAACTAAGTTGCAAAAGCCTAGAGAAAAATTATGAAAAATTAATTAAAAACCATAAGACAAATTGTAACAGGACTACTTAAATTGTTAAGTGTGAAGGATCAGACAGCATAAAGGACATTTTTTTTTGTGCCTGTGCAACATGGGAATGGTTATTTAGGAAGTGGGGAGACACTTTTAGTCGTTGTAGTTTTATTTTATAGTGACACTATCAAGGGGCTAATTCATTTAATAAAACAGATTTAATCGCTTTCTTTCAAAGAAATGGGTACCATCAATAAGTCTGGTAGTTGACACAGAGGATAATTACAACAAAATATTAACATTTTATGAATAGAAAATAATTATTTTATGTTTACATTTGGCAGTTTTCACAATATGCACAGTATATATATATATATATATATATATATATATATAGATATAGATATATATATATATATAGATATATACACACACACATATATATATATATATATATTTTTTACAATATGCACAATATATGTATATGATTTTTACAACATGAAAAGGATGCATACATAATTTTCATAATATGGACAGCATAGGCATATGGTCAAACAGCTTCACAGCTGATGGTATTCGGGCATCAGTTTCAAGAATATGGTAACATTGTTCATTGTAACAAGTTGGTTAAAATATGTTACTACTACCTGAGGGAACAAGCAGTAAAGGTTATTTGATGAAATTCAGAATATTGTTGACTCGACTTCAATGCATAAAATATAATACTGGGAAATAAAAAATGCTAACACAATATGAAAACATGATTTTAATGCAGGTCGGGACTAAAAAAAGGAAAGTGTAGGTCGCAGACTGGGTTGTGACAGTAGAGTAAGAGCAGTAAACAAATGTAGGGTAAATGCAAAATAGCTGCCATATATAGCAGAAGTTCATGGAAGTCAAATCCTGTCCCCTTTGTGATATGAAGTCAAACAAACAGGTATTTCTAAAGTTATGATATTTAAATGAAAGGTATTAATTCGAAAATGTGGGATAAAAATACTGCACAATCATTTCAGGTAGTAAAATGAGATTTAAAAATGATTTGGGTATACCTTAAAGTTGTAAATGTTCTATATATCAAAGAAGGTGATGGCTAACTGTTGCATGGATAACCAATCCGTTTCCAGGTCGGAGAATAAGATTTTTTAAAAGGTTAATAGCTGTAGTATTGATGATTTTAATCTTGCTATGCTTCATGTATAAGGCAATAAAAACAGTACAAGACAGGTACTAGGGAATTAAAAACAATGACAGTGTATGTATTCATATAAATGCGTGCAGTGAGTGTTACCATACAAGCACTCCAGCTAGTAGGGGTTTCTCTGTTCATTTTTTTCTGAACTACATTGTCTATCCAGACAGGGCAGCCATGGTGGTGCAGCGGTTAGGGTCACCGCCTCACAGCAAGAGGTTCTCCGCTTCGATCCTTGGCTGGGGTGCCTTCTGTGTGGAGTCTGCATGTCCTCCCTGTGGTCGTGTGGGTTTCCTCCAGGTGCACCGGTTTCCTCCCACATCCCAAAGACATGCTGTAGGTGGACTGGACACTCTAAATTGGTCCTAGGTGTGAGTGTGTGCATGCGTGTGCCTTCTGTGGAAGGTTGGGCACCGGGCTGGCAACTCGACACGTAAAACTCCACTGCCAATCAAGAGCGGACAGGTGATCCTCTATGGTGACACCAAAATGGCAAAAGCTGAAAGAAGAAGACTTGTCTATCCAGACAGAATTTGTTTTCTACAACAGAATATAAATCCTGACTGCCTCCGTTACTACATCCACCAGCCCAAAAACTTGCACATATTTCTCAAAGTATCTTCTCTCCATTGGGATTCTAAATTTCCTGAGTCCTCCAGAAGCATTTATCTTTTTTGCAATAGTATTATATTGCCACAACCAGGATTCCCTGGTGAAACTATTTCTCACGTCACTAGCTTTACGTTATTTCTACTACTTCTAAGTGAAAGATGCACCACAACCAATGTAATTTGGAGCCCATTCCAACCTTCTTTTGTAACATGCATCCTCCTATGCCTCTCTTTCTTACTCATTTAACCTTATACCTAACTCCCTTCAATCAGCAATAGCACTCTACTTTCTCTCCCTAAATACCTGCAAAGAATCCATCTTTTCCACTTTTTATCAACAACTCATGCTACACACCCCTTGTCAAGAGTGACTTCTGTAATCACCACCATAGTGTGTTGGTACTCCTAATATAGTCCAACACCCTTTCACACTTCATTCTGTTTTCTATGCCACTGATGTTTCACGCTAATATTTTCACCTCCTATCAGTGTCTTGCTCTATCCATCCTATTTTTATTTACTGTACTACTTTTCTATTCCTCCCCTCTCATTGTGTCCTTCTTCCTTAACTGTGTCACTCATTATGCACATGTTGTTTCCATTCCTCCAGACGCATTCCTTTCCATGTACATTACTGACACCAATACCATTTTCTATTTTCAACTTTCTGGGCTTCCTTTCTACCACAAGTAAATGACTGCCCTCCCCCACAATTACCCAAACAAGAAAACAAGTTGGACAAATATAGTTTTTCCTTTCTATCCTACTCTTTTAGTATTTGAGATAAATGATCACTTGCAACAATGCCGGCTTAGACTTGTACTATTTTACATCCCTCACTAGTAACAGAACCACTCCACTGTCCCTTCTTATTGCATTTTAATGCAACTTTCTTGTACAGCTACATAAAGGCCATAGAGTGCCAGATATAAACAGTTGTACTGTACTTTTTCCTGCCATAACTGTGTCTCATCCCCGCCAAGCTTTCTGTTCTTTTCACTCTTTATGGATGGACTCAACCACCAACCCACTTTGATTTTTCCAAAACCTCAATGGCAGATTCAATAAACCGTACAGGTCTGCTAAAACTGTATGCACATAGTACCATGACACACGCACAGCAGAGCACTGTTTTCTATTCAGTAAGTGACTCTACATAGTCTACACCACGGCATGCTAATTACAGCATAATCAGCTGAAATATATGCTGATCAACCAATCCAAAGAGCTATTCAACAAGCAATAAAGCAACTGTGTCGACTCTGTGCTGGTTTTCCTTGTGAAATCTAAAATGTTATGGAATGCAGGCACAGAAAGGAATCTACAAAAAAGAATGTTAGGGGCTGCTGTTGCTTTAATTCACATATATGTGCAACAGACTGAAGTCTATGCTGCTGCCAACAAACCACGGCCAAGGAGGAGACGAGTTTTCAGACCCCGGTAAACTTATCACAATCTGCATGAGGTGGAAATTGTAAGTGCTACAGGGCAGAGAGAGAGACTCAGACCCAGGGCAAACTGAGGGGAAACTCATACCAGTGGAAACAAAGGTATGTGCAGTACTTAGAATTTTAGCTACAGGAACCTTTCGGAGACCAACAGAGGACATGCTGGGGTGTCACAGGCATCATCATCCACGATCCTCCATCAATTCCTGAATGCTATGCACCAACATGCCAGTCACCACATATCTTCCTTGTACTCCTGAGGACAGGGCCACAAGTATGGAGGAGTTCTATCCTCTACCACACTACCCTGAAGTACTGGGTACCATAAATTGTACAAATATAGAAATTAAGGCACCAACTGGGAAACAGGGAAGGGTCTACATAAATAGAAAGAGCTTCCCCTCTAGCTGCCAAGTCATGTGTAATGCTAAGGGAATCATCTTGAATGTGTGTGCTGGCAACACAGGCAGTTACCACGATTCACATATCTGGCATACCTCCCAACTGTATCAGATGTTCACTAGGGAGTGATATCCTACAGGGCTATTTACTGGGGGATGCAGGTTATGCACTGGAGCCATGGCTGATGATGCCAGTCAGAAATGCACACACACCAGATAAAGAATGCCATAATGAGGCACATGCTCAAACCAGAAATATCATAGTGTGCTTCTTTGGGCTGCTGAAGTCACGGTTCTGGTGCCTAGATACATCTGGGGGAGTCCTGCATTACAATCCCTGTACATGTACTGAAATCTCCACTGTCTGTGCCACGCTTCACAAAATCATTCTGAAAAAGCAGCTTAAGCAGGATCAGCAAGATGAAGAGGCACACATCTCACCACCAATGGAAGGGCACTACAGCCACACACAGGTGAGACGTCAGAGAAAGAACCAGCAGCTGCTGTAGGTGTAGGCAGACGTAAGCATGCTCAATATGCCTTCGCATTGGCTAAGAAGCAACAGACAGCACACTCACTCACAACGTAAGGGGCTAAAACCTTCATCCTATGCACATATATAGTGTAACACTGATTCTAGGCAATGCTCACAACCTTTACCTACCAATTAATGGTTGTGTACTCCTAGCATCAGAGAGATTCATACCTGAACTAAAACTCTGGAACTCTGCAACTGCTGGATTTTCAAGGTAAGTGATGAACCAGGAGTGTTAAAACAGAATTGTGTAATAATATGAATGAATGGCACATCATTGCATGTTATTTCGTAACGTAAATAAGTAAAAGGTGGGCGATTTGTATAGCAATCACTTTAGCAAGTGGCAGCAGAGACTTATGTGAATACATGTGTCCTCTACCAAGTAACAGGCCTCGGGCATCAAATATGCCCACATTCATACCTCTCAAACCTACAGATAGTCACCAAATGTCCTCCGTTTCTCCTCATATTTTTGTACTGGAAAATCATTAAAAAGAGAAGTTAGAAAGTAATGAGACACATTTCAGTTTCAAATTCACAACCCTCAGTAGATTATTAAAAATACTAATGCAAAAAAAAACTGTTTTGATTCTATCAAATGTCTAACTTTCCAAGACCAAAATGTGTAAAAAGTATAATTAGCAAAACATTACAAATGCAGATATACTAAGCACTAAGTCAGCTTAAGCACCTTGAGCATCAGACACAAATCTTATGTATTCCTGAATCCAAAAGAAAGAAAACAAAGATATGGCACAGTTATCACTTGCACAGGGTGTTGTGTGGGGGCAGTAGGAAGCCTAGGCTGATGGAAAAGGTGAATGAGTGCGTGTGGGTAAGAAACAGAAGCAGGCAGACATCTGGATAAAGGAACAAATGCCCAGTGTGACAGAATGAGCTTTAAGCTTCACAGCTGAACCATGTAACTGTTAGGCGTGTGTCTGTATGGGCCTTCCAGGTGATACTGGTATGTAAGTGTCTGCAAGAACACAGCCAAGCTTTGTGCTAGCTCTACATCGCGGTATGCCTGACAGGTGTGAAACATGCATGGTAGAGGTGGCAGCTCATTGATGTTGTACCTGACCACGAGAACTGGCTCTGCCAGAAGTTGCACTGGCACATCCACACCCACGATCCACACCCACGGTCAGATGCACTGCTGCCACCTGAATATGACTGATGTCTGCTGGATAAGCTCCCCCTCATGAGGATGCAAAAGACTATGACCCCATAGCCTGCCACATCTGGGTTTGGACACCTCAGCCACTGATGGAGCAGTTTAAGTAGTGGCCATTATGGGGAGCATGATCGGGCATGGCCGCATTGCTTAACACAAGATGATGTGTCTGACCTACTCCCAAATGGATGTCATTCCCCTCCCCAGCAGATGTTCCATCACAGACACTGCCCGTTTCAATGTATCATTCATCCAATCCACTGAATCGACAAAACGATGGAGGCACCCCATGCATGTCAGCCTGCACCACATCTACAACCCCAAGCATTTCTCTGGAGGATCTATTACAACATGCCTGAGCCTCCATGATGGCGTTAAACAAACGTTGAGTGGCATGGGAAGAGACACCTAGATCAGGTGGAGGATGGACAGCAGGCTTCCTCCAAGCACCCTTAACAACCCTCTGAGTGGCAATTCGTCCCCACTTCAGCTACAGCCAGAGTCAACAGACAACTAAGCTGCAGTAACCACACTGCCCTGATAGTGTCTTATCCTCCCACCTGTCCAATATCTGAGGGCTCACTGGAATGGGTTGGCGTAGGCCTTCTGGCTGTGTCCGACAGAATTACAGGGGCTGGCTCAATCGCAACCTCAGTGTCAGATTCAACCTCTGCACCCCCGATTGTGCCTCTGTTTATAAGGTCTGCCAGGCCAGATGAGGTGCCAGACAAAGGCAGACCTCCTACTGTTCCCTTTTGAAGCCTTGGAGTCCTTGGGGGAGTAATGGTGACCCTTATCCAAAGTGTCCTTTGGAGAAAAGGGGAAAGCACTGGCTCCTCTCATTAACCGCCCTGGAACCAAACCCTTCACAGATTGCACAGGGCAAATCCAAGTGAGCACCACCTAAGAAATAAAAGCACTTACCGTGCAGGTCCTGCAAGGGGAGCTTGTGTCCACAAGAAATGCATTTTTTGAAATTCTTCAAATCCGTCACAGCATTCTACTGACAAAAAACACAAACTAAACCTACAGTAACCTTTACACACTAACTAAAAGAAAAGCCTAACTGTAAATACCTATATCTAAGAAAAAGGACTGACAAGAGAAACAAGCACTCTAATGTGGGAAAAGCCAAAATTTTGCCAATACTCACCTAATACCCTACTACCCAACATCTAAATACCCAACTTATCGCTACACCTAGACTAACCTACTGCACTCTATGGGGTAAGGGACGGAAAGGACAACAACAAGAAAAAGAATACATTCAAACAACAGAGATAAGGAGAGGTACAATCAGGTAACTAAATGGGCTGCAGTTACCCTCCCCTTAGATGGTTTTCCATCAAAAACAATAAATGAGGTAGAATGGATAGGGATAGACAGGGTTTACTATCATTTTGTCGATCGCAGTTCGTGCGATTGACAAAATATCGAATCTGGCTGTCACTGACTCTAACTCGAAAAAGAAAATGTCGGAACTGACAACAGCCAATACAATACAGCATTCGCTGTTGTCAGTTCCGACATTTCAATGCAGCTCGCATTATAGTGGGGATCGGGAAATGTACCCTTTCCCTCACTATAGCATGATCACGGAGTTAGTATATTTAAGTAGCGGGGGGGGGGTGCAGGGGGGGCTTTTCCCCCTGCAAACATGTTACTTCCTGTGCAACGCACAGTAGTGGTATCCCCGGAAGTGTGGTGACTGTTCGAAAATGTCAAAGTCGACATTTACAGTCACCACATTTCGATTTTGTTGTTCATTGTTTTAGTTTCGAGGTTTTGCCTCGACATAACCGCAATTCGCTGTTGTGCGATCCAGTTAAATGATAGTAAACCATAGAAAGACATGCTCTATTTAACTGGACTGCTTAAGGTGTTGTGGCATTTAAATTTATTTTTATGACAGCAGCACTTACCTATGGACTAAAGTTTACCAGAAGGTTGTTGTTCTAACAATATGTTTCGTTAGCTGGAGGCCAGTCACTGCTACTTTTTTTTTCAGGTTTGAAAAGTCTCAACAGAAGTTAGTGGCTGAGGGAATTGTTTTCATTAGGGAGGTTTTGCTCTGTGAAAGTAAAATATGCTGATGTGTTAAATTAGCTTAACTAAAGCACTACAAGGTCTGGGGGGAGGAGGCCTTCCAGCAGTTTCACACTACAGTGCAGACCACTTCTTATCAAATGTGGTAGGGGGTGTAGCTACAATTCTAAAGACATTTCACTAGTTCAGTTTGATACTTGGGTGCTGCGTTACATTACATAAAACCGAAGGTATTGTCCTTTTGCTGCTTTTAGAACTGTGACTGAAATTCTGCTGTGGAAGTTCCTTTGGTAGTGAGATTTTCCTAACACCTGGAGTCTTCAGAGTAACTAAGTGCTCAGCACACTTACTGTAGAGAGAAGCATCTGGAAGGATTTGGAGTCACTTGGGTCATAGTGTGACAAAGTCAGGAGGGAGTCTTCACAGAGCCTTAGACAATTTGCTCACTAGATGGCCCATATTCCAATGTCTCTAACTCAGTGTTTTCTATCCATTAATGGAAACAAATGGAATAAGCTCCTTCTCACTATAAGCACCATCAAATACAAAAGGGCATTTGCACATCCTTCTCAAGGGCCTTTGTTACTATTTTCAATGTCTGGTCAAGATGTATGGCATACCAATTGACGTCTTAAGCTTATACTGATGGGTTATCCACCCCTTCGGCAGATCCGTGCTGGCAACTTTGCATTTACAGCTTCTCAAAAGCTTGAGCTCCTGCCCTCTCCATTCATGCAGTGGATCCTTACTGTTCCTTAGATCGAGATCACCCCCCCTTAAGACAACATGGTACTGAGGAAGCCTAGTGAAATGCCCCTGGTTTAAGAATATTCAAAAAGGAAACTGACAATTTGGAAAGGGTATACTGGGAGGGCTGTAGAGGTGGACAGCAAGGGACAATAACAATCCCTTGCTATTGTTTACATAATTTTCATATCCTGCACTGTCCCCTCTTGTCCACATCAACTGATGAGAGAATCTCCCAGTTACTTTCCTCCTGGATGGCATTATCACAATATATCCTTGAAGATGGCAAACCCAAAGAAGTCCTGGATCTTGACATTACATCAAGTTTATAATGTTTGACAAAGACACGCACTGTTGAGCATGTTTCTACAGCGCATATCTCATCCACAGAAAAATTATTGAAAAAGGCCATGGAAGTTGAACTCAGTGTTGTGAATGTGCCTTTAGTTTGGAGCCAAGTGGTTTATTATTTACAGAACACATGAAAGTGATGCAATCAGACAGCCATCTGGAAAGTGGAAAATGATACAAAAAATTGGTTATCCTTATGCAAACATTTTATTTTGTGAAGGTAAAAATGGAGTTGTCTGTGAAGAAGAAGAGTGTATAAAATAGTGTAGAATATATTCTCCTTTGTTAGTGTGATTAGGAAAGAAAAATGGAAGATTAATAATTAGGTTTAGGGCTGCCTCTGAAGCAATTTTAGGAACAAAGGAAAGGTTCAACCTTAGACAAACCCTGGCTTTACAGAAATAGACATAGCGGTTTGAATGTCTTACAAAGATCACAGCCACTAGAATTAAGGCCTTCCAGGACAGGTACTTTAATGTACAGCTTGTAGCACAAACACTTGGTTGCATGAGGGAGCAGAGTTCTTGATGGGAGGTCTAAGAAGAAATATGCCTTTTAAAAAGGTTTTATAAATCTTCTGAAATGCCATGGAAACGAAGTTGTAGCTTTGGTGAAAATTTGAAATATCTGAACCTTAATATTTGAGTAACTAGAACCTCAGTCAAACAAGTTGGCGAAGAATTGCAATATTGAGGGAATGGGTGCTGAAAAAAAATCTCGACAATGATGCACTCCCCATATTGAAAATGTCTTCCATTTCTTCATACACAGTTTACATGTGGAGTGTTTGAGAGTCGGAGAGAATCTGAACTACTGTATTAGATAGGGAAGGGTTATTTGGTCATCACTGTAACTGGAAAAAACCTGGAAATAGTTTGACAGAGTTGTTGTCTAAGTGAGGCTGACTGGATAAGTGACACAAGAAATCTCGCTGAGCATTTCAGTAGCCATGGAGGCCATATTAGGTGAGGCCAGAGCACTAGGAACCAAACGCGCTTGGGATAGAAAGGTACTATGAGAATAGCATTTGCCTTTTGATAAAGAAGCCATCTACAGAGACTTTGTCATGAGAAGAGTGCAAAAAGCATATAGTAGTCCATGTGGCAAAAGATGAACCAGCAAATTTCTGGGTGTCTGTCCCGGTGGAGGGATCATGTTACTGCACTTTGAATTGTTTAGGTAGGCAAATAGGTCACACAGCAAGGCTGGCCTCAGAAACTGAAGATTTTGAGTACAACTGTGGGGTTAAGGGACCACTTGTGATACACCAGGATGCAGCAATACAGCCTGTCCTCTAAAAGGTTGGTCTGACTTAGAATATACATTGCTACCAGGAAGGACTGTAAAGAGACAGTTCATTGCAAGACTCTCATGATCTCTCAGCATAAAAGGTATGATTCCCCTGTTTATATATCACACAACAGAAGTGTCGTCTGTCTGTACTGAAATTATACCCTGTAGAAGGAACTCCTGTTGTGTGTGCAACAACAGGAGAACCATCACCATCTCTCCTGTAAATTGATGGAAAGGTAAGCCTCTTATTGTGACCATGTTCTTTGGACAGTATATTAAAACAGGGTTCAGTCACCTAGGCAGTAAGACATTTTCCTTTGGTACATTTGGTTGGGAACGTGGCTGAAGTGACACTCAGCTGCAGAGTAATATGGTTGTTGTGAATTCCCTGTGGTCAAAGAGAAGCACGCACTGCCATGCCCACAGCTTTAACAACTAAGTGTATGGGGGCAGAAGAAGTAAAGTGTGTTCTACTTATGTACAGTACATGCTTATGAAATTATATGTAGAAGTGTGCAATAGCATGGAGGAAATCTAGCATGCTACACTGGCATCACCTAATATGACCTCCGTGGCTACTGAAATCCTCAGCCAGATTTATTTTGTCACTTATTCAGCTAGCCTCACCAAGACATCAACTCCCTCAAACTATTTCCATGTTTTTTCCCAGTTACAGTGATAAATAATCCATTTCTGTCTAATAATACAGTATTTCAGATTCTCTCTGCCTCTCAAAAACATTCCACATGGAAACTATGTAGGAAGAAATGGAAGACATTTTCAATACGGGGAGTGCATCATTATCTAGATCTCTTTTCAGCACCCATTTCCTCAATATTGCAATTCTTAGTCACATTTATGCTCCAGTATGCATTTTATGTAATGCTCCCCAGACACTGTTAAGGGGGCAGTGGCCCATACACCAATTATAAAGGCACTGCCCACTTAGCACTGCATTTTTACTACCCCTGACATGCCTACTGGCCAACCTGCTGTTGCCTGCCATAATGCCTGTTGTCTTATGTTGCCTTGAGGGCCAGGGACATTATTTTTCCCCCTGTGCAACTGAAGTTGTGGGTATGACACCCCATTCTTCTTTGTCCACAAGGAATTTGCAGCAGTCAAATTTCTTTGCAGCTGAATGTCACTTCAGCCATTTGTCCTCAACTACATTTACAACGGGGAAATGTCTTGCTGCCTAGGCACCGCAACCCATTAAAATCACTTAACATGACAGTATTGTTTACCACTAACGTAAAGACAAAAAAACAAATGTAATAATAAAACTGATTCTGAAGAACAGGCTACATAAGTAGCTTTCCATTTATGATGAAATAAATCTGGATGTGGAAACAAATCTAGGTAAATGAAGGGTTAACCATGGCAAGAAAAGTATCTTAGACCCTACAGTGATTTCCCTTCCAGCATGGGTTATAGCAACTGGGAAGCAAGAGACCTCTATGACAGGTTGGATAATTTACCATGCACCAGCTCTAACTAGTTTTCAGAGGCAGTAGGCATCACACTGAACTTTTAGTTATGTACTTACCATAACTTCAGATGTTTGGGATCCATCTCGCCTACATTCTGACTGATGGGTTCGGAGCCGATCCCTCGGCTCCGACTCGGCACGCTTATGCTATAGAGCGAGGCCTCTAATTGGCTGAGCTATCTTTATCCCAGGATGCACCACCACTAATCCCCCAGATCTTGTTTGTCCGCATTCATGCACACATGCACAGCTTGTTTATATAACATTGTTAGATGTTTCAAGATGAAACAACAGGATTCGGACCTTCTGATATCCTCTGATCTCCAAGGAAGGGGAAGGAGGGTGGGTTATTAGAATGTAGGCGAGATGGATCCCAAACATCTGAAGTTATGGTAAGTACATAACTAAAAGATGTTATGTGATCCTATCTCGCCTACATTCTGACTGATGGGACAGCGTCACTAGCACCTAAATCCCGGGTGGCTCATTGGAAAACACTCCTGAGCACTGTGGAACCAAATGAAGCTCGTCCTCTAGATGCCACATCTAATTTGTAGTGAGAAATGAAGGTGTGCGGGGAAGACCATTTAGCCGCAGCACAAATGTCACCAATAGCAAGCTTAGAATGAAATGCTACTGAAGTAGCCATAGCCCTTGTAGAATGAGCCTTGACAGAGGTGGAAAGCTCTTTGTTAGAATAAATATAAGCTTGAGTAATACAGTCCCTGATCCGTTTGGCAATAGTGACCTTTGTGACCGCGTTGCCCAATTTGTTTTCTGCAAAGGACACAAACAACTGATCTGTCTACCTTGATTGTTTGGTCCTGTCCAAATAAAAACGTAACTGCCTGTGGACATCTAGTGTGTGGAAAATAAACTCCGCTTTATTGGAGTATTTTGGGAAAAAAACTGGGAGCTCTAACGACTGTTGCAAGCATAAAGTAGAACAGACTTTAGGAACAAAAGAAGGATTTGGTCTGAGGGATACCCTGTCTGTATGAAAAACCAAGTACGGGGGTTTCACTGACAAAGCTTGAAGTTCTGAAACCCTCCTGGCTGAAGTAATTGCCACTAGAAAGGCTGTCTTCCATGATAGAAACTTTAGATCACAGGTAGCTGCCGGTTCAAAGGGAAAAGAAGTCAGGGCACGTAATACTATATCGAGATCCCATGGAGGTGCAGGATGAGAAATCGGAGGTCTTAATAAAGCAGCACCTTTCAAGAAGGTCTTACACAACCTGTTGCTCATTAAAGGTGGGTCTATGGATTCATGAAAATTAGAAATCGCTGCCAATTGTACTTTGATGGTAGAAACAGAAGAGCCTTGATTGAAAAGAGAGGTCAGGAATTTGAGTACTTCTGCCATGGGAGTAGAAATGGGGTCCAGGCCGGAGTTGAGCCCAGATAGCAAACCTTTTCCATTTGCTAGAATACAGTTTCTTCGTAGCCGACTTGTGGGCTGAAGACAATATGTGCACCACATCTGGATCCAGTGCATGTCTCCTGACTATGGTCGGAAGAGGAGGAGCCAGGCCGTCAATTTTAATGTGTGTAGGGACTGGTGTAGTAGTCCCGACTGATGAATCAGTAGGTCTGGGACCTGGTCCAGGAACCATGGACCTTCCAGAGCATGTTTCCGAAGATAGGGAAACCACACTTGACGAGGCCAGTACGGAGTAATTAAGATCATCTTGCTGCCTAAGAGAGATGCCTTTTGAATCACTCTGGGGAGGAGAGGAACTGGAGGGAAGGCATAAAGCAGTCCAGTGGGCCAAGGATGGACTAATGCGTCCATAGGGCTCTTCCCCGGAGCCGGGGTTAGGGAGAAAAATTCTTTGCACTTCGCATTCAGAGGAGTCGCGAAGAGGTCGCAACACGGAACTCCCCATTCGCTGAAAATCTGCCTTGTAATTGTCATATTCAGAGACCATTCGTGAGGAGAGAGGATGCTTCTGCTCAACCTGTCGGCTATGACATTGGATTTGCCCGGTATGTGGGTAGCCACTAGGAAGCGTTTGGTCGAGACTGCCCATTCCCAAACTCTCATCACTTCTCTGCAAAGAGGATAGGATCTGGTCCCTCCCTGTTTGTTCAGGTACCAGACAACTGACATGTTGTCTGAGTGAACAGCAATTACACCCTGAGGGAGGTAATCATGAAGGGCTCGAAGGGACAGGAGTACTGCCCTCATTTCTAGGATGTTGATGTGGAGAGGGGTCTCTACCGGGTGCCATTTGCCTTGGACTGACCTGCCCAGGGAATGCCCCCCCCACCCCATCTGGGAGGCGTCCGTGGTCAAAGTGGCCGCCGGACGAGGAAGAACAAAGGGTCGTCCCTGGTCCAAATTGGAGGACACTAGCCACCAGCGAAGGTCCAGTTTGCAAGATTCTGTGATCCATATTAGATGATTGAGAGGGAGTTCCTGAAAGGACCACTGAGTTGAAAGAAGCCACTGGAGGATTCTCATGTGTAACCTTGCCAAGGGAACTAGGAGAACTGTGGCAGACATCGATCCCAATAGCTGTAGGACCATTCTGGCTGGGGCTTTGGACCTGGGGAGTAAGGCTCGAACCTGATTTTGAATGGTCTGAATTCTGTCTGCAGGTAGATAGACCCGCATCTGGTTTGAATCTATCTCTACCCCTATGAATCTTATTCTTTGAGATGGCCTTAACACAGACTTTGGCCAATTGAAGGTGATTCAAGGGAATTGCCCAGTGATATTGTGGCTTGCAGGTTCCGTGGAAGTAGATGCTTGGAGGTGGCAGTTAGGAGCCAGTCGTCTACGTGCGGAAACACCTGGAATCCTAGACTTCTCACGTGAGCAGTCGCTACTGGCAAGCATTTGCTGAACACCCTGGGGGCTGTGGTGAGACCAAAGGGCAGCACGGAACTGAAAATGACTGCATCCTAGGCTGAAGCGCAAGTGTCTCCTGGACGTTTGATGTATTTTGATATGGTATCTGGCGTCCTTGAGGTCTATGGAGCACATCCAAACACCTTTCTCCAACAATGGGAGAATGGTTTGTAAAGTGACCATTCGGAACTTGGACTTCTTGACTGAACGGTTTAGGTTGCTTAGGTCCAAAATGGGCCTCAAGTCCCCGGTCTTTTTGGCTCCAAAAAGAATCTTGAGTAAGTCCCTAATCCGATCTGGTCTGCGGGGACCGGTTGGATGACTCCTTTTTGCAGCAGCTTTGAAACTTCTAAGGCTGCGGTATCCCGTTGACTGGGTGGCGGGTCCGGGATTCTTTTGGACTGAGGGGGGGGGGCAACAGAATGGGATGGAGTAACCTCCGGCGATAATTCGAAGCACCCATCGGTCCTGAGTGATCCCTTCCCAGGCCTTCAGGTGCTTGAGCGACCCCCGACTGGCTCTGGAGCAGCACAGTCGGGCAATCCCTCAGGGACTATGAAAAGCTGAAGAGCCACGAAAGGACTCGCGGTCTCCAGTGTTGCGAGGGCCTCTGCCGCCTCTGGGATGGCGTCTTCCTGATGAATTTCCCCCTCCTCTGCCTCTGGAGGGGGAACCTTCCTGCTGAGAGGGGTAAGACTTCTGAGATCTACGGAACCACATCTTCCCTCCTCTTTTAGCCTTGGGATAAGGCCGAAAGGGAGTGGAAAATCGTGCCCCTACGGCAGTCAGAGTCTTACCCTCCTGTTCACAGCGGGTAAGTGTGTCTTTCACCTTGGGCCCAAACAGGGAGGACCCATCAAAGGGGGCATCGGCGAATGAAGACTTGAAGGCCTCCGCGAAATGACACAGGCGGAGCCAGGCTTGTCTCCGTAGAGCAATGCCTGTACCCGCTCTACTCGCCCCTTCGGCCGCATACGAAATGAGCCTCATGGACGAGTTCGAAATGGACGACATCGTAGCCAGCTGAGAACCAACCGTCTGGGCCAGCTCCTCAGGCAGGTTACCTAAGAGGGTATCGGATAGCTCCTTAATCAGATCCCTCTGGAATCTCGTAAAGTGCGTCAGGTAGTTCAGAGACCTCAAAGTAAAGGCCGCTGAACTAAGGGTGCGCTTACCGTACCGATCCATGCTCCTAGACTCCTTATTAGGAGGATGGACGGACGTAGAAGCCTCTGCTACATCTTGCTGGGTAGCAGATGCCACCACCATAGCATCCACAGCCACACCTTTCGTAAGGAACTCTCTATCTGGGGGCGCCGAAAGAAATTTGTTTGGACGAGCGGGCACCGGTTCCACAGAGTCTGGGTGTTCCCACGCCCTTCGACAGATCAAATCCAAGAGCTCGTCGAAGGGTGGAGACACCCAGGAGGTGGAGGGCTGAGCCCCGAAGGCCTTCAGGAACACCGACTCATCAGCAGAGGGAGGTTTGGACTGCCAGCCGCCTCGTTGTTTTAGGGCTTCCAGGATGTCTGCAAAGGAGACATCATCCGAGGGCGACTTGGGGGACCCCTCTGCATCATCGAGATCGGTGTCAGATGTCAAAGACTCGTCAGGGGAGTCAACGTGCTTCCTCTTGCACGTTTTCTTCCTGGGAGGTTCTTCCGAAGAGGCTTCAGAAGGACCTCCAGGACGGGGAGAAACCCCAGCGGGGGTAACCTGAGGCCCAGGGGCTCCGCTGCCTGCGGACAGGGGGACTGCCAATGACCCAGTCTCCAAATGTAGGGAAGGAGCTGGGGAAACTGTGGAGGTAGCCAATGAAGATTTGGCTAGAGCACTCCTCATAGCCCTGAAGGCGGGACCACCAGAATCCTGGGAAGGTCCCCCCTCCGTGGCCACGACAGTGGGCGGTACTCCCGCCGCCGACGCACCAAGAGGGAGACTTGGGACCGAAAGCATCAATCCGAAGCCTCCCCAGGGCCGAAGGAAGAAGTCCGTGCACTGAACTCCGACCGAGAGCCGGAGTCGGAGCAAGGGTCGGGCCTGACCCTAACACCTCCACTGGTTCCACCAACACCTGCTCCAACGGTGCGAAGCTGTTGGAGGAGGAAGTACAATAGAGTGGACCATCGGCTCCGAAGCCAAATGGGCTGGAGCCGAAACCATCTTTTGGAACACCGGAGACTGGAAGAGTCGAAGGAGCACCCTGTCGATGTCTGAATCAGACATCCTGGATGATCTCGAGGATACAGATCGGGCCCGAACCGATTTCTCCATCGGCTCCGAAGGGCTCGGGGACCGGCTCCAAAAGGACTCAACAATTATCGGCTCCGAGGAAACCTTCAAGGAAATTTCCCTCGGCGCCGATAAGGACTTCGGCTCCGAGGGGGAAGAGTCTGAGCCGATGACCCTTATCGGCTCCAATATCAGTGGAGCCGATGAGGGTGACCCGCCTCTCGATGCCCCAGACCTCGGCTCCGAAACCAGAGGGGTCGAGGCTGGAGGCATCGAGGCAGACCATTCCGACCTCGGCTCCGAAGTCCATGGAGCCGATGGAGAAGTCTGCTTAGCTTTCTTAGCCGTTGGTTCCGACTGACTGGTCGGAGCCGGCGCTTTCCTCTTCTTAGAAGGAGACGGAGAGGAAGATAAAGCCTCCTCGAAAGAAGGCTTGATTAATCCTTTGAGGATTAATTTGTTTTTCCTCTCCTGGAGGACTCGGGAGGAAAACGCATGGCATACACTGCACGATTCCTGCAGATGTTTGGCGCCAAGACAATAGACGCACGAGGAGTGGTCGTCCGTTATGGACATTTTGAACCCACACCTCGTGCACTTTTTAAACCCGGAGGGTTTATGTTCTTTAGACATAGTCCTACAAGAAAAACAGACCACAACAGCAAACTTAAGGGTTTGACACACAGGAACAATAAGTATGCCACTAACTCAGAATATTAAAACTGAAAAACTTTTTTTTTTTTTTTATACACACAGAAGCGAGAAAGAAAGGAAACAAGGAGGGTCAAGACCCTCTAACTCAAACGGTACTTGACCCACACACAACCACTGAGAAGTAGTAACCACGGGAAGGCCCTCTAACTTAAACGGAACCTTCTCTGACAGGAAATTATACTAAAAATTCAATCAAACTGCCAGAAACACACTCGTACACAAAGAATAGCTGTTAAAACAGCTTTTGGGTTTAAATGAAGCAAATACTGACAGGAAAAAAGACTATATATATAGTACTTAGCCCAGCCAATGTTGAGACCACGTCCAAGCTCTGTAAGCGGCAAACGAGATCTGGGGGATTAGTGGTGGTGCATCCTGGGATCAAGATAGCTCAGCCAATTAGAGGCCTCGCTCTATAGCATAAGCGTGCCGAGTCGGAGCCGAGGGATCGGCTCCGAACCCATCAGTCAGAATGTAGGCGAGATAGGATCACATAACATCTAAAATCTCTCCTCACACCAAACAAAAATTTATAATCTGTGTGGGGATCCATTAGGGTATGTCTGAAAAAAAATAATGAAACAGGCAGCAAAACAGAAAACCCCTGGACCACCAGAACTGCCAGGTGGATGGAGTGCTCAGCTTTCCAAATTGCTGTCTAGCCTGCACAACAAAGAGGGATTTCTATCCGAGGCAATGACCAATGATGTACAATAGAATTGTGTAATCACTGGATAGGGTAACAATCTGCTGTAATGGAATCTAAGTGGTGAATATAACACCTGAATAAATAAAATGATAGTGCTACCTCCAAAAAGCTTTCAAATACTCACAGATCCTCTTAAGAGGAGAAGAGGCATTCCAACTCCGTATTTTCCTCCTAAAACATTGACTGCGCTCATTAGCTGATAGCATGCTTTTCCAAAGTCCTGTAGGTCAGACTGTTCATCTTCTTGTATGTTATTCATCATCCTAAACACAAAACAGGAACTGATGAGGAACAGAATAAAAAACAATTCACAGATTTCTCAAATAATTATTTTTGTGGGTAAAAATTTGCATCATTTAAAACAGATGGAGTGCAAAATAATATTCAAGTTGCAGCCATGCTCTTCATAAAATATATTTTTAATTATGTTAATCTCATCATGCTTTTTTGAAACATGCTCACCTGATTTAGGGGGATAATCATTACCATTTTTTCAGCTTTGTCTTAATAAACGACAGTTTCATATACATGGACCAAAGCCCATTGAAGCTGTATCTTTATGTTTGCTTGTTTATTTAATGGCATTTGTTAATCAGGACACAGAACTGAGCAATGTGGACCCCTTTCAGACCAAGACCGGAAGCACTGATAGGTTAAAAAAATTGTTCACAGTAGGCAAACAGAGGTTGAAGGACTCAAACCATGGTCTACAGGAAGCATGATGAGCATAACTTCTACGTATGTTATAAAAGAAAATATTTGCCTTCCTTGGAAGCTTTAAAATGAAAATTCAGCCACTGAGAAAAGAAGCATAAACACAGCCCGGCAAGTTGGTATTTTGAATGCACTACATAAAAAAATTGGCAACAATTCCAAGGAAAGAAAGCTCTGTCAAGTGGGGAAAAAACTGACCAAAATAATATTTTCTTATAACAGATTGCTTAGCATCCTCAACCTTGCACTTCCGCCAGCTGGTAATGTAGTACCAAAAGGCACAGGTCTGACCCAAGCCCTAACATCCATCCCCAAAATGCTTGCTTTTAAAGCTTCAAGATGCCAAAATGAACTTAGCTTAGGTCATGACTGAAAAGGATCCATGGACCAGCTCATTTATCTTTTTAATCAATCAAATAAATAAATAAATGTGTGCTGCACCAGTGGGCAACCTCCAAATAGAAAGATACTTGGCATTTAATCATGCCATGTTACTTTAAGTGAAAAAGAATAAATCTGAACTTCTGTTTATTTATAGGAAGGTTTCCTATACTTTTGGTTCCTGGTCTGATTAATGGTGAAGTGTCCGGAATACCACACTGCAACCTAGGCATAGGAAAAGCTGACGCTGTGTAAGAGAAACAGTAAAAATAATCTTCCAATATTTACATTATATTTGTTACAGTAAAACTGATTAAACAGAGAGGCAGATATTACAGTATGAAATTTATATATCTGATGTACTCATAATGAAAGGCTTCAAAGTCAAAAGGCTAATCTAAAGATTTACATTCTATTAAATCGAGACTGGCTAAGATGACCATGAAATAAACTATTTAAGTGTAAATTATCTGAATCTCTTTTTTGTCCATCTTAAAAGTGAAAAAATGTGCCTGTATCTCTGAAATCCACCCACAAGTTAAACTGCTTCAATTTAAAACACACTGGCAGGCAGCAGCCATTTTTTTTCAAACCTACTAGACTAAACTATGGATATATATATTTTTTTCCTAATCTGCAAGCCCGCTTGACAATGAACCCACTGCCACTACTGTCCATTTGCTCCCCAGCACCATCATCCAGGCAGAAATGAGGAGGCATTTCCATATTTTGGCATAACTCATTCCTTAACCACCGATATGAAAACCTGCAACATCTTCCCCTGTGGATGTACATGTTCATGCTTGCACCCCACCCAATGAAGGCTGCCTCAGGAATGTACACAAAAGCACACATCACCAGCCTCTAGTGCTGCATGCCATGCATCACTCTCTCCAGCAGATGTCAGAAATGTAGTGGGTTGCCCCCCCCCCCCCAAAAAAAAGTATTGGCTGCTTACTTCCACTCTCCTTCATTGGCTCCTCCACCCCCAGACTATAGCTAGGACACCATAGACAATCAGACATCCTCCTCAACCCAAGCTGAAGAGAAATAAAAAAAAAAAAAGTCTTCAGCTCCAGCAAAAGCACTACTATGTATGTTTCTGTGACTATTAGTAGCTCTTTTGTACTTTTCCTATGCAGATAGCAGCAAAGAAATACAATAGTGCCTTGCTGTAGCTGCTACATGTGCACAGAGGCATTAAATCACCTAAGCAGCAATCAGTGTCTCTGACTTGCAGGAAATGAATGGCACCTCATTTACAGTGCTAATGGCACACCCTTAAAACATGCACCAAAGGCAGTTGCCCACTTCACTCCACCATAGCTCCTAGCTATGTCTTTCCCTCCAGTACTCATGTCTAGTCAATTTCAGGTCACCTGGCACATTGTCAGGCTTTATCCCTCTCAGCCATGGAAGCAATATGGTTATGGCTACTTTTAAAGGAGCCAACCATGCACATACATGAATATAAAGATGAGAAGTACTGGAATGTCTTGAAATTGGCTAACGCAGTTTTTCTCTCAAAACTGTTAGGCATTCTTTGATGGCTGCTGGTAAAAAAGAAAGGAATTCACATAAAACAAAAGGGAACCATGACACTTGCTTTTCAATGCTCCTTTTAAGTATGAATGAAGAGCATGGAAGGAAATTTCAGTACAAGATTGAGCAGAACTCCCAGAATGAAGGGAAAAGGGCTAGTTCATAAACAAACTCTCCCTCTATGAAATGGGGAAAATCCACCTAGAAAGATTAATCTAGAAGCATAAGTTAAACAGGGCAAAACATCAAAAGTTTAAAAATTATAGCCATGTAAAATCGTCACCATAACAGTAGATGACTGATATGTCACTGTATTCACAACATAACTGGTTAAAAAGACACCATGGTAAGCTCAATGGCTCCAAGTTTCAAAATCCCCAACAGCTTGCAGTTCTAAAAACTCTTCCAGTCAGTGAAATTGCTGCTAGTAAAAACTGCCTTGAAGATGATTCTAAAACATACTTAAGATCCCAGGATTTGTGTGTGTGCGGGGGTGGGAGAGGTGCTTTGTACACTAAGCAATACGACTACCTAGTTTGTTAGCATGGAAAGCTTCAGTGGGCTAGGTCTTGTTTAATGAGTGAAAAGGTATGTAACTCCACTGCAATAAGCTAACAGATCATATTAATGCTTGTGTGAAGATACAGTGACCATGAAAGTTGTTTTGCAGCTCACAGAAATGTGAATGCAAAGTAGGACTGCGTGCTCAGTATATTCCCTAGCTTTACAGCAGAGCGTCAGAATCAACACAGGATGCTTCAATCAGGGAAAGACATGCAGGATCTGAAAGGTAATGGAGTGTAAGCAAGATGGTGCTGAAGCATGCAGGGTCTACTGCAGTCCACGGGGAAAGCACTGCTGAACTCCAGTGAAGGGTGAAGTACTAAAAACGGCATCCCAATGAATAGGAGAATATGAAAAGGTGGCAGAATATTAGTTTGCTGGGTTCAAAAAAGGAGGAGAATGGAAAGAATGCTGATGCCTTAGTGAGATGAGTATTAGCAAAACGATGTGGTAGATCAATGGCTTATCAGTGGAAGCTGGTAATAAGAAGGAGAAATAATCTGAATGAGGGGAAACCATGTAAAGATTCAACAGGTTATATGCAGAGATGGGTGGTGAAGTCAGGGAAATAGTGCAGAACGGTTGTTGGCATGAAAACTGAAAGAAAAGCGTGGAAAAAAACAGTAGGCATAGTGAATGGCAAAAGGGGGAAAAAAGTAAGCAAAGTGTTTACTTGATAGTAGCATAAGTTGTACTCTAGGAGGAGAAAGTGGATGATAATACAGGCAGGGAGTGGGTGAAGGTAGGGGAATGGAAAAGGCTAGTTACTAAACTAGCACAGAAAGAGGTACTCAGCTTTATCCACGGTCTGAATGGTGTGATGGTAAGAAGAACTAGATAAGTTTCCCAATATTTTTTTTTGTGTGGAAACATGGGTGACCATGCTGGTTAAGGTGCCCAGGTTATTAATGGGAGTGCTGTAATATTAGCAAAAACAGTCTACTGAATTAGTAACCAGTTCTGCGGTTAATGCATATAAAACCATTTTTGTAAGGGCATTAATGGCATAATTAGAGAAAGTGTTGGAGAGCTGACTGAGGAGATTTATGGAAGGCATGACTCTGTAGGATCACTACAGGCACATTAATGACACAATGGGCTAAGAAGTGAAGGATAGGGAGTGCGGAATTGTGCTATTCAGCATTAATAAGGCATTTAAAATGGTTTTATAGAAATTTACTGGAAATAATTTGGAAGAAATAAATGGGGTAGAGATTTTAATGCGATGTGAAAGCAATGCAGAGTAAGCCAAAGCTTAGTACATTGGTAATTAGGGTTACGTTAAGAGAGGAGAAGGACAGAGGAATGTTGCCTGAACAACCTTCGTCATCATACCCATTTCTTTTAGCAATGGAAGTCTTGCTACAATGATTCATAGCTGCTTGGAAGGGGATGATATAAGGGGTTTTCTTAATTCATTCAACGAATATGCAGATGAAAATAACACTAGCCAGGGATATTAAGGGGTAGTTATTTAGAATGCTGTCTGCATATGAGAAATTTAGGAAGAAATATGAACTATGCTGTCACAGTCAAAGTCACTGCAGTACTGGTGGAGAGTGATGGACTGGTGAGAGAAGGGATGCAGCTTTCTGCTGGTTTTTGTTGGGATGGTTAAGAACATGCGTTTAACAGTTATAACAGGGCTACAGGAAATCTTGGTGGTTAAATGTTGGGAAATGATTGACAATGTGGGGAAGAGCTGGGCAGCTTTTCAGTCAAGGAAGGGGCCATCACTGACAGAGCACTGAAGCAGTAAGAAAGAACAGCTGTGCAAAATCTTACCATAACCATAGATGTCCATATCTTCTGTGTTGCAGTATTCTTTACACATGGGTTGTATTCCACCAATCGACCAGACATCCAGCTTGTATACAAAAGCTTACAGCCACTGTCTGTATGTGGGACGTCGCAAGAAGGTACAGTCAATGTCAGCCATAAAAGGGAAGTCCACATATACCATCTTCAGAATAAGAAAGCCCCATAAGGAAAGGAATCCAAAAGGAGCCTAAGGAAATCATCCTAAGAAACAGCAAGTTGTAGGTTGAAGGCGGGAGGGATAGAATACTGCAACATAGAAGAGGAGGACATTTATGGTTATAGTAAGATTTTACACAACTATTCTATTCCCTTCTATTCAATGTTGCAGTACTCTGTACATATGAGAGACTGCCAAAACTGCAAGGGGACCCAGGGTGGGGAATAGAGTAGGAAAAGCTAGGAGGAAGCACTTTCCAGGAAATCCATGCAGAATTGCCCTAGTAAACCTGCCCTGGACCTGGAAACAGTATCCAATTTGTAATGTTTCATAAAGGTATGAACAGATGACCAAGTGGCAGCCTCCAGGATGAAATGAGCATCTAGACCTTTGAAGAAGGCCCCTAAGGATGCAACTGATCTAGGGGAATGGGCCTCAATGGATGCGAATAAAGACTTCTCATGGAAGTCATAATAAAACACAATAGTCTTAGAGATCCATGTGGAGATGGGTTTGTTTGGATACAAGCAAACCCAGAGCCCTGGGATGAAATGAAACAAAGTTGGTCAGACCTCTTAATGGACTTAGTTTTGTCAAGATAAAATCTGAGTTACCTGTGAACATACAAGGTATGCAAAACCCTCTCATCGGAAGACTGTGGAGAAGGGAAAAAGGTAGGCAGTAGAATGGACTGATTAAGAGAGAATTTATTCACCACTTTGGGCATGAAGCTTGGATTAGCTCTCAAGGATACTCTGTCCCTATGAAAAACTAGGAAAGGGGAGAAAGCCATCAATGCCTGAATCTCAGAGACCCTTCTAGCAGAGGTTAAGTCTACTAGGAGCACAGCTTTCCATGTGCAGAACTTTAGAAAAGCAGAACCTGCTGGTTCAAAAGGGACCTGAGTAAGCTCTTCTAGCACATAGTTAAGATCCCAAGGAGGAGGAACTGTTTTCCTGGTGAGGTCTTAAATGTAGGATGCCTTTAAGAAAAAGCTTAACTTCTAACCTGGAAGCTAAGCGGGGGAGGAGTTGAAGCCAAACAGGTAGACAAGGCAAAGCAATGGACTTTAACTGAAGAATAGGAAAGACCAGTGTTGAGGAACTCACACAGGTAAGAAAGTACTAAGGGAATGTCTGCACCAAAGGGATCCTCTTTCCATTTTGGCACCAAACAGAAAATCTTTTCCACTTGGAAATGTAAGATCTTCTGGTATTGGGTTACCTGGCCTCCTGCAAAATCAGTAGCACATCCCTGAAAATAGGTGCCTGAAATGGATCAAAAGTTGATCACCCACAAGTTGACACCCGGGGATGAATCTTGGACCCTTTGTTCTGAGTGAGTAGGTCCATCTGGTGAGGTAATTGCAGAAGAGGGAACCCGTGCCATATTGGCCAGAAGGGGGTCACTAGCAAGATTTGGAGTTTCTCCTATAGGATTTTCAACAAGATTTTCTGAATTAAGGGGAAGGGGGGAATGCATACAGAAACATCCCATTCCATGAGAATGACAGCGTGTCCAGTGGTCTGTTCATAGAGGAGGCAAAAAGTCCAGTTCTGGAGTACCCCACTGGAGAACTAGATCTAGGAACACATTCCTGTGAAACATCCACTCATGAGACTGTGTCAAAGATCTGCTTAATGCATCTGCCACCAAGTTCTGAGCTGTGGGAAGGTATACAGCATGCAGTGTCACTTTGTATTGAGAAGCCAGTTCCCAAGCCTTGAAGGCTAGGCAGCACAGAATGGAAGATGTTGTGCCCCCCTGCTGGTTTACATACCATATGACCATGGAATTGTCTCTGTGAGTATTTTGAGAGGTTCAGGCTGAAACAGAGTGGAAGGGCTGTAAAGCTAGTAGTAGAGCCCTAATTTCCTTGATGTTGATGTGTTCCTTCCTTTGTAAAGGGGACCAAAGACCCTGAATTTTTCTGGAAGCAAAGGTTTCTCTCCAACCCAAGTCTGAGGTATTTGTGAACAAGCTGAGGTATTTGAAAAGGCAGGCAAGGGTTCGGACTCAGTTGCTATATCCACCAATGTAACACTTTTTTCAGACAAGGGAGCAGGGGAATGAAGGCATCTAAGGGGTGAGCATGCTGGGACCAGACTGTTTTTAGAAACCACTGGAACTTCCTCATGTGGAGGTTTGCAAAGGGTAGCAAGGGATAGGCCATGAACCTCAACTATCTCAGAAACTCCCTGGCCGTAATAGAAGGAAGAGACAGAAGAGCCTCCATGAAGGCCTTGAGATAAGTTACTTCCTCTACAGGAAGAAAAAACATCATGAAGTCTGTGCAGAACCTGCACCCCAGGAAAATAAGGTCTTGACTTGGTAGAAGGGATGATTTTTTTGAAATTTATTAAGAAACCAAAGGCCTGCAGAAAGAGAATCGCTATGTTCAGATGCTGGGTTTACAAATCTGGACTGTTAGCCAGAAAGAGCAGGTCGTCCAAGTATGGGTAGAGTTCTAGGCCTTTTAGCCTCAAATAGGCAATAGCTGGGGCCAGCACTCCGTGAATACCCTTGGAGCAGTAGAAAGGCCAAAGGGCAAGGCAGTAAACTGCTAGTGCAAAGACCCCACCAAGAAAAGCAAAAAATTCCTGAAGTGAGGATGAAAGGGATATGCAGGTATGCATCCTTGAGATCCAGGGAAGCTAAGAAGGCTTGAGGGGGGACCATAGGAAGCACAGCAGGCAGGGACAGGATTCTCAAAGAAGGCAACACCAGGAAAGTGTTTAGCAGGGACACATCTAACATTGGCCTCCAAGGACCACCTTTCCTTAGAACTAGAAACATCCTGGAATACAATCCCCTCCCCATTTGGTCTGCAGGGACAGACTGGATGCTGTCTTGATGGGAAAGTTGAGCAAGACAGGAGGGAAACGGATGTAGTTGACTGGGGGGAGGGTTGAGGTATTCCCTGAAAGGGGGAGAGAGAGTCTCCCAAGTCATAAAGTACCTGCTTCAAATAACTGAAATCACCCAGGAGTCCTGAGTGATTTCCATCCAAGCAGAAAGGGAAAGAGAGGGGTGAAGATACTAGGGTATGTGACTTGGAAGAGGAGCACAACATCACAGAGGGCTTTGTCTTGGCTAAAAGGGCTGCTGAGAAGGAGCAGCAGGAGTAAAGTACAGTTGTGTACACTTACCATAAATGTAGATGTTCGAGTGTATTCACTGTTGCAGTCATTACATTTGGGGTAATCTGCTGGCAGGTTGCCCTCAGTCGGCCTGAATTCCAAAGTCTTGGGTCCTGCGTCAGTTGCTGTCTCCTCTTCCATGACGTCAGGTCGTCAGGGGTATAAAACATGCAGCCAACGCCATTTTCTTTAGTTTTTCTTGCCCCTGATGTCAGGTGCCCCCAAAAAGGTAGCAATATTCTAAATATAAACATATATATATATAAATGTATGTATATATATATATATATATATATATAAATGTATGTATGTATATATATATATATATATATATATATATATATATATATATATATATATATACATACACGCATCAATATAAACTTTACCTTCATCTACAAGCAAATACACCACATAGGTTGTAGAAGATAGAGAAGGAAAGATAAATTATAGAATGACAGGAGGATGGCGGGAGGGTAACCTGGACTGCAACAGTGAATACACTCGAACATCTAGATTTATGAAAATTGTACACAACTGTACTATGTTCTTCGTGTTTCACTGTTGCAGTCATTACATTTGGGTAGAATCCCAAAGCCATGGTTGGGAGGCTGGAGCTAATACAGCATTAGGCGAGGCTATAAGGCCCTGCAGCACTGCAGTGGCAAAGCCTGCCCTGGACTTAGTAGAGAGGCAAATGGTAATGCTCTGTAAAAGGTGTGAACAGAACTCCAAGTAGCAGCCTCTAGAATGTCCTTGGTTGGTACTCCTCTGAGAAAGGCTGCTGAAGTAGCTGCAGCCCTGGTGGAGTGAGACCTAATGCCCTTGGGCACAGGTTTGCCATGGTGTAAGTAGCAGAAACGGATGCAATGGCTTATCCACTTTGAAATTGTCTGCTTTGAAATAGCCTTTCCTTCTGATCCTGCAGCATATGACACTAGTAATTGCTCAGTTTTTCTTAGAGCTTTAGTCCTGTTCAAGTAGAATCTTAGCTGTCTGTGTACGTCCAAGGAATGCAGAATTCTCTCCCCTTTGTTCTGCGGATTTGGATAAAAAGTTAGTAAATGAATTGTTTGGTTAAGAGCCACACTGGAAACGACCTTAGGCATAAAGGTAGGATTTGTCCTCAGACACATCCTGTCTAGGTAAAATATGATAAAAGGCTCTACAGCCATGAGGGCCTGTAGCTCTGAAACTCTTCTTGCTGAAGTAATTGCTAGTAGCAGAGCTGTCTTCCATGACGAGAACTTTGCATCAGCAGTAGCAGCTGGTTAAAATGGAGGCAGGGTGAGCTTTTCCAACACATAATTGAGATCCCATGCAGGTAATGGTGATCTTCTAGGAGGCCATAAATTTTTGGCTCCTCTATGATGCTGCTTTAGTAAAGGATGAGAAAAGATTGGTGGCTCTGTATTGTAATGAGCCGAAATGGCAGAAGCATGGATTTTGATTGATGAAAAAGATAGGCCTTTGTCAAGCATCTCAGTTAAGTGTTGTAATATCAGAGGAATATTTGGTTCTGCTGTATCAGTTCCTTGTGCTTGATTCCAAGCACAGAATCTCTTCCATTTGTCAGCATAAAATTTTCTAGTACTAGGCCTTCTGGCTTCCAAAATGACATCCAACACAGCTTTACTGAGAAGTGTCGTATGTATGATTACAGGATTAACCATGCTGCCAGGTTCAGAGTCTGTAGTTGATTGTGCATGATCTGACTGTTTTGCTGGGACAGTAGTTGTGGTTTTTGAGGCATGGTCCAAGCTGGGTATTGAGACAAGTTCCTTAGGATTGGGTACCAGTATTGGCGGGGCCAGTCCGGGGCAATTAATATCATCTTTGGCTTCTCTTGTCTGACTTTTAGGAGGACCTTGGGTAGAAGAGGCAGAGGAGGAAAGGCATAAACTGATAGGTTTTTCCAACTGAAGGATAGGGCGTCCACTTTCCATGCTGGTCTGTGATAAGTCCTTGTGCAGAATCTTTTTAGTTGATAATTCTGAGGAGAGGCAAACAGGTCTATGTCTGGGCTCCCCCATTTATTTGCTATCATGCTGAAGACTTGTGGATTTAGTTTCCACTCGTGAGGATACATAAAGTCTCTGCTTAAATCGTCTGCCAGAGTGTTTTGTTTTCCTGGGAGGAATTTAGCTGGAAGATTTATTTGGTAGGTCAAAGCTGTCCCACAGTGCCATGGCTAATCTGCAAAGGGGGTACGAGTGTGTGCCCCCTTGCTTGTTTATATACCACATGACTGTGGTGTTGTCTGTCTTTATCAGTAGTTGTCCTGGATGAAGTAAGTCCTTGAAGGCTGTTAGGGCATTTTGAACAGCTAGCATCTCTTTCTGGTTGATATGTCGATGCGTTTTATTTGGTGCCCATATGCCCTGAATGCATCTTCCTGCCGTGTGGGCCCCCCAGGCATAATCTGATGCATCTGTTAAGGATTGGCTGGCAGGGGGTAGAGTGAAGGGCTGTCCCATCTTTTGGTGACAGGCCTTTGCCCACCATAGAAACTCCTGTTGCAGGCAGGGGATGAGAGGAATCATTGTTTCCAGACTGTGTGAATGTTGACTCCATAAACTTTTTAGGTACCATTGTAGTTTCCTCATATGCAGTCTTGCATATGGAATTAGTAGGATGCCATGAAGCCCAGAGCCTGCAGAATTTGTCTTGCAGAAGACTGGGTTTTTGTTGCCATCAGTTTGAAGCAAGTAGTCAGTTGCCTTTGTTTGTCTGGAGTGAGGTAAGCCATCTGGGCAGTTGTATTCAAGCTTGCACCCAGGAATGTTATCTTTTGAGAGGGTACCAGTTGTGATTTCTTTTTGTTGTGTACCCTAGGCATGTTAGAAGCCTTTTCACAAACACCAGGTGTCGTAGAAGAATGTCCTTGTTCTCTGCTTGAATGAGACGGTCGTCTTTGTCTGCAGAATGCAATTACTGGTGCCAGGCACTTTGTAAAGACCCTGGGCGCAGTAGATAAGCTAAAGGGCAGTGCAGAGAATTGGTAATGCATTAAGCCAGCCTTGAATCTGAGGTATTTTCTGCACGACTGTCTTATTGGGACATGCAAGTATGCCTCATTTAGGTCTAAAGTCACCAGTCAAGCATTCTTGCCCAGCATGGGCAGAAGCTGTTGCAAAGCGAGCATTTTGAATTTTGTAATGTCCAGGTATGTGTTCAAAACTGATAAATCCAGTATTGGCCGCCAGGCCTTGTCCTTTCTGCGTACCAAGAATAGTCTTGAGTAAAAACCTTGTCCTTTTTCCTGTTCTGGTACTGTCTGAATGGCCCCCATATCCATGAGGAACGTAACCTGTTTCTGTGACCCTGCCCATTGATTTTTTGGCAGATCTAGCCAACCATTTGTCATTGGCAGAGTGTGGAAATGGAATCTGTATCCTTGTGATACGATGTTTAGTACCAACTTGTCCTGGGTTATTAATTGCCAATTTTGAGCAAAAAGTGCTAATTTTCCCCCTATGGGTGCTGCCAAAAGATAAGTGCTTGGTTTAGGCAGAGGGAAGTCATTGGGATTGCTTTCTGTAGGTTTGCGCTTTATTTCCTCCAGACTTGGAGGTGGATGCGTCCCATTGCTTTGACCTGTACGAGTCTTGAGCCTGGTACCTGGAACCCTTAGGGCGTCTGGATTTGCCCCTTTGAGCTGTCTGACACAGGAAAGGATCAATTTTTTGTAGGCCAGTGTCTACTGAATCTAGGTGGCTGCACTTGCAAGAAATCTGCAACAGTTTGCATAGACTTAGCTTTGTCGTCAATTTTCTTTAAAACCTCTTCTGCCTTAATACCAAACAGAGAATCATGCTGTAAAGGTGCATCTAGCAATTTTGCTTTAACATGATCAGGCAAATTTTGTTCCTTTAACCAGGCATGCCTCTTAAATCACAGATCCAGTAACTGCGGCCCTGCAGGAGGCCTCTAAAGAATCAAAACCACATTGCAAAGTATGCTTTCCAACTTGTTCAGCTGCATGCAATAATTCCTGCAATTCCTTATTTTCTGCACATTCTGAAATCAACATCATTTTCTGTTTCAGTAATCCTATAACATGTTGTTGGTACTTAAATGAAATTGACAGTTTAAGGCCTTGATTGCCAAGGTTGCAGATGTATAAACCTTTTTTCCACATCTGTCCAGTGCCCTTTAATCTCTGTTGGAGGGAGTATGTTTTTTTGCTGTTAAGGCCTTAACTCCCTTTGGATCCTGTGAAATAGTTTCAAGATCAGCAGCAGGGTTTCTAAATAAGAATTTATGAGAGTCAGGGACCCTGTAATACCTGTCAGGTTTACTGGGAGCCGGAGGTAAGGAGTCAGGGGTCAGGCTTGACTCCGAAAACACATCATCCACAATGTCTAAAACAGGAGGAATGGCTAAAGGCTTGTGCCGAGGCAGAAGGAAATCCCTGAGCCTCTTTTTTGATTCTGAGAAGTCTTGACTCTCCCAGTGGAAATGCTCCCTCAAAGTATGCAAGGTTTCTCCAAATTAATAATCCTCAGGAGGAGATGCAGATGGAATAGACTCCTCAGCATCAGAATCTTCATAGGGAGGTAAAGATAATTCCTGATCAGAAGAGGAATCAGAAGTAATAGAAATCTGATATGAAGATTCATAGCCAGTGTCTTGCCTAGGCCTATTATCTGGAGGGGGATGGGTACCCCTGATCAAGGTAATAAGGTCTTCAGCCATTTTGATCATCTGTTTTTTAGGCATAGAGGCCTGTGCACGTGGCTCAGGCGTCAGTTTTTTAGTTTTAGAAGGTGTCTTTGCCTTTGGTTTTGCAGCGTTTGTCAGTTTGATGTAAAAATGTTGAGGTCTGAAGACACCATCAGAAGCGGTGCCTGCTCAGCGGCTCCAGACCCATCCGAAGGAGATGCATCTGTCGGTCCAATACCTTGAGTATCTTGTGGCATGCCGGCCCCTACATGGGTGTCGGCAGAGGCCTGCGACTCAAAGGTAGCGGGTATCAGGGGCTGCGAAAGCACCTGAGTATCGGCGAACAGGCGACTGGCTTAGGAGAAGCTTCGTCGTCGGTTTTGGATCTCGACTGCCTTTCTCTGTCCTTTTCTTTGCATTTTATTATGTACTCCGGTAGTCAGATTGCTATCAGACGACATTTCTGGGTAGTTAAATCTGTTTCCAAAATACTTAGATGTAAAAATATACCGACGCTTAATAGTGCGTTGGTTAAATCTAGCACAAAACTGACAGCCAGGCACGTTGTGATCAGGGCCTAGGCAAGGAATACAGTATAAATGGAAATCCTTAAGAAGTATTTGCTTCCCACAAGTAATACAATTATTAACTTTTTCTGACATCAGTAAAAAGCAAGAAAAAAGTTTCCCCAACGGGGTACTTAGCTTTAGTTAAGACTTGGGTTCTGAAACTCAAACTCGAATATTTCAGTAGTCGGCTGACCAGCACTTGTGAAATGCTTCTGCTTCAGGCACCGTGCGGCAAGAAAGACTAAAGAAAATGGCATCGGCTGCATGTTTTATACCCCTGGCAACCTGACGTGATGGAAGAGGAGACAGCAACCGACGCAGGACCCAAGACTTTGGAATTCAGGCTGACTGAGGACAACCTGCCAGCAGATTACCCCAAATGTAATGACTGCAACAGTGAAACACGAAGAACATCAGCTTTAGTCTGTGGGTGTCTCCTAGAAGGCTTACGAGGCCTAGCTCCAAAAGGAGTGGAAGAGCGAGCAGGTTTGCTGACAAAAGGAGTTTTGACAGGAACATTCCTATGAAATTTTGGGAGTGGAGAAACAAGCAAATGTTTCAAATCCTGAAGCTCCTTACCTTTTTCCTGCAATGATTTAAATAACTCTGCAGGTGCTTTGCCAAAGAGGGAGGAATTATCTAGAGGAGCACCAAGCAATTTTGCCTTTATGTCAGCAGGGAGTGCCCTGGAGACAAAACAGATGCAGAAGCTGCTGCTCTGGAACACGTCTCAATGCCATCATAACTGCACTTGATTGTCTAGTTACAAGTAAACCCTCAGTTAACCAGAACTCAGGCAACCAGAAAACAAAAATCCAAGAAATGCAGTACAGTTTTCATGTGTTGCACTTTGCCCCCTCTCCCCGCAGAAACATACCTTATGTTTTTAGACTTTTAAAAAGGAAGATAGGAATAAATTCCCTCTCTCCCCAACCTAACAACATGTCAAACCAAGCAAATAGCATAGGGTACAGTATTAGTCAGATCTATTTTTAATATTAACTCTCAAGCAACCAGAAACTACAGTTATCAGGCATCTGCCAATCCCCACGGGATGCTGGTTAACAGTTTCCTATACTTGGGAGGAAGCGGACAAAAGTGGAAAAGCCAAAGATTTAGCGTCTGATTCAGGAAATGGGGAAAGAGCCAGAGTGAGCAAGGCCAAAGCATACCTAGACATGTGTGTTTGATAATTTAGAGCCCTGATAGCCAAGGAGGAGAAGGTATAGGCCTTCTTACCCAGTCTTTCCAAAACTTTGCTTTCCTATCAGAAGGAAGTAATTTAGTTGAGAGAGATAACCTTGAACATTTATCTGAGGTAATGGAAACCACAGCTGGGTCAGCTGAGGGGAATTTAAAAAGAAACCTGCAATCCTCAGGGACCTTATAGAAGTGATCAGGTCTTTTAGGATCAGGAGCCTGGAAGTCAGGGGTCTTGGATGCTGTCTTAAAGGCATCTAAGAAGGCTGTCAGGACTGGTGGAACTGCTGAAGGAGCAGGGGCATCTAGCTGGAGTAGCTCATAAAATCTGTTTTGTTCTTCTGAGACCTGAGAGGAATCCCACTTAAAGAATTCCCTCATTTTATCAATGGCATCCCCAAACGAAAACTCTTCAATGGGAGAGTCACCCCCATTAGACTCTTCCTCTGGGAAAGCATATTCCAGAGGAGGAGAAGAAGAGATCTGGGTGGAATATGCTAAGGAGTAAGCACTCAGGTCTCTCAACAGCAGGTACAAGTACGACTCAGTCATTGTCCACGCTGGTGTCAACGACCTGAGACGTACCTCCTTGGATTACATGAAAAGGGACATCGAGGAGCTCTCTGATTATGTAGCCCAGGCAGGTATGACCCTGACCTTGAGCAGTATCCTACCTTCACCTAGAATGATGCCACAATACAGTGATAAGATGATCAGCTTTAATAATTGGCTTAAATTCTGGTGTCATTCAAAGGGGATCCAATGTCTGTCTGCCTGGGATGACATGCTGGACAAGCCACGCTGCTTCACAAGGGACGGCTTGCACCTGTCACCCTGGGCTTCGGATATTGGCAAAGGCTCTTGCCACCCCATAGTGCCTTTTTAGGCAAGGCTCAAATTCTAAACCTACCACCCTAGAACACCAAAAAGGAAAAAAACTAAGGGTAATGCTGCTCAATGCCAGAAGTCTCAATCTCAAGATGCATGCACTCGAGGCCATTCTCATTATGGAGAACATCGATGTCTGTGCTGTGACTGAAACCTGGTTCAAGGCTCCTGAGAGCACCCCAGCACTAACAGGTTTCACCTCATATCATGCGTTCCGGCCCCAAAATCCGGACAACACCAAGAAAGGAGGGGGGGTGTCCATATTCATAAAGGACACCCACACCTCAAGGTTGGTGGCAACGCACGATGCATCGGAGACCATCCAGGTGCAATTAACCATAGGTAAGACTGCTCTGCAATTTGTAGCATGTTACAGGCCACCCTCTCAAACTCAGGAACCTCACATGGCCTTCCTGAAAACATTGGAGAGGATAAATGTATCTCCAAACACCATCATACTAGGTGACTTCAACTACCCTAATATAGACTGGGAACACTACTCAAGCCCGAACACTCTAACCCAAAGATTCCTGGAGTTCATAAACTCAAATGCCATGGAACAACTAGTCACCATCCCCACAAGAGGAGAAAACATACTTGATCTCATCATCATGAACATGGGATCAAAATGTTCAACACCGAAGTATACCCTCACTGGTGAGATCAGATCATAAACTAATCTCGCTGGAGGTCCTCATCCCGCCCCACCTGAAACAAAAAGACCACGGTGAAAAACTTCTCAAAAGCCGATTTCACACTTCTACAAACTAGTGTGGTCTCCTTTAAGGCCCCTGAGCCAGTGGTAAAATTACTCAAACCGCTGAATCACTTACAAATGCCTTCTACCAGCACCTACAGGACTGCATGGATCAGGCAATCCCAAACAAAACTAAGACTCTCTGTACCAAAGGCAAGCGTCCAGTCTGGTGGACCCCAGCCATAAACAAGCTCTACAACAAAGGAGGAAGCTACTACAAGATAGAGCAAAATCCTTGAAAGGTAAGACACCTTTGATCATTATAAGTAAAAACTAAGAGCTCTCATAAAATCATCCAAGGCAAATTTTGAGAGAAAAATCGCCAAGGACTCTAAAGACAATCATAAGGCCTTCTTTAGCTATGTTAGAAACCTAGGAGGAAACTCCCAGATATGCTCAGAATTAGTTCAAAATGATGTGAAAATTACTGAACCTACACACATTGCCAACATACTGGCTGACAGGTTCAGTGCAAACTTCTCCCCTCCCCAAAGGAGATATCTATTCCAGAGGATTGTAGCCCCCAAACATCCCCAACGCCCAGGTGAGAACTGCGCTCAGTAAGGCAAAAAACTCAGCATCCATGGGACCGGATGGTGTCCCCGGCTGTGTGCTTCACGAACTCAATGAGGAATTAAACCCACAGTTAGGACAGCTGTTTAATCTTAGCCTCACCTCAGGATACGTACCCAAGGAGTGGCGCACGGCGACTGTGGTCCCACTTCATAAGGGCGGTGCCCTTGACCCTGGAAATTACCGCCCCATTAGCTTGACAAGCCTTATCTGCAAAGCCATGGAGAGGATCATAATGGAACTCATAAATAAAGACATAGGGAACTTGCAGACTTTGGATTCAACCCAGTTTGGCTTTGTCAAAGGCAGATCCTGCCTCTTAAACTTGGTTGACTTTTTCGAGACAGTCACCAAGGCCATTGATGAGGGAAAGGCAGTCCATACAGCCTACCTCGACCTGGCAAAGGCCTTCGACAAAATACCCCACTCAGGTATCATCGAAAAACTCATCAGCTTGAATGTAAACCCATACATCACAAGATGGGTTGCAAACTGGCTAAGTGACAGAACCCACAGGGTCAGAGTTGCTGGAGCCATGTCAGACTCAAAGCCTGTCACAAGTGGTGTCCCACAGGGCTCAGTCCTGGGTCCACTCTTGTTCGGCATCTACTTTTCTGAAGTACAAGCAAACACAGGAGGGTTATGGCTGACAAAGTTTGCAGATGACTGCAAACTGGGCGCCATAGTCGAAAACACAACTGACACAGATATCCTCCAGAAGGGCCTCACAGAAATGGATAACTGGTGCCAGAGCCATGGCCTGAAATTAAACACCAAAAAATGCATAGTCATACCCTTCGGGAAAAACAAGGTTACCCCTAGCTACCATATAGGTGGCAATCCACTGAGCACAGAAAAAGTCATCAGGGATCTGGGGACCCAGGTTGACAGTAGCCTTTCGTTTGACACTCATGTTGCTAAAGTAGTTAGGAAAACCTTCTATATCGCCCACCTGATCATGAAGGGATTCACATCTAAATCAAGGGAGGTCATCGTCCCCCTGTACTCATCACTCATTAGACCTATGATTGAGTACAATGCCCCGTTCGAATGTATCTGACCAGACACCTGCTGCAGCTTGAAAGGCCCCAAAAGTTTCTCACCAAAAGGATAAAGGGTCTCAAAATATGTCTTATGCTGCCCGACTGAAAGAACTCCAGCTCTATTCAGTCTCATACCGCTTGTTCAGAGGTGACCTGTGCCTGACATATAAGGCCATGTCAAACCCAGATTTGATGAATATGCTTCACCTCAAAAAATCTAGATCCCTCAGAACCACAAGGGCAGGAGACTTAAACCTTGACACGGTTATAAATAGAACGTGCTGGAGGGACAGATTCATCACCCAGAGACTCCCTATGCTGTGGAACAAAATCCCGGTACATGTGAGGCAGAGCACCTCGCTGGCCTTGTTCAAGAGGAATTTTGACCAATGGATGGGAGATCGTGGATATACCCCAGGGATTACTTCAGTGTCACTGCTTGACAGAGGCACAGCAAAATGATAGGCATAGTTTTTATTCAAACTAAAGGGGTGGCGAAAGCCACATAACTATGGGCTAGGCTTATAAATGCCCTTGGGCAGATAGCCTAGTATGAACCTATGAACCTATGAGGTAGACTCCTCAGAATCAGTGTCATGAATATGGAATTCCAAAGACTGCCCTGAAGAGAGCCCATGGGACCCTGATGGTAGCACTGGGGAAAATGGGAAGGCCGGGCAAGCTACAGGAGAAGCCGGAGCAGAAGGCCTCAAAGCCACCACAGCCTTAATGAGACCCTGCAAAAAAAAATTTCCAATTCAATGTTGGGATAGGAGGAGCAGGAACATGCTTAGTTTTTTGCTTCTTTTTAACATGTTTTTCACTTTGAGGAGAAATGGTGGAAGTAGGCCTTACCTCCAACACCTCCCTAGACAAACAAGCTGGAATAGTCCCGGAGTCTTCCTCAATTACGAGTCGTGTTTCCCCTAAGTCATCTGAACAGGATGTCTGCATAGCCACGGACATGCTATGATCGGCACTCCTGATGGCTTCCATACCGGTACCCATCGAGGGAGCAGACCCTACCTCCGGTCGCACTGCTGGGTTTTCATCAACCTCAAGGGGCAAGTTGGAGAGAGTACTCGCAGCTAAAGAGGATTCAGGTCTGGCCTTACTAATCTTTCTCTTAACAGATGGCTCAGTAGTAGTCTTGGAACCTTCTACAGTATCCCAAGCCAGACGCTTGAGTCTTTGATTTACTAAACAGAGATTCAATGCTGACAGAAAACTACACAAAGTGTTAGGAACAAAGGCCTGACAAATAGAGCGGATCTCGTGGCTGTGATTTGGCCCTAAGCAAGACAAGCAAGTTTGTGACTATTTTTATGTAGAATTTGCCTTCCACCCCTACACTTGCCCTTTCTGGATGATTAACAAAAACAAAAAGCAGTAGCAATAAATTAAATCCCTTTTGGGGTACTCATCTGAAGCTGGAAGACTACAACAATGGTATCCAATGGCAAACCAAACAAACAAGTCAACCTTTCCGAATGGCGGTGAAAAAAGTTTGGAAGACTGTACATGCAGACGTCCCTTTTATGGCTGACACTGACTGTGCCTTCATGCAACGCCCCACGTACAGGCAGTGGCTCTAAACTTTTGTATACAGCCAGACATCGGGTCAGTTGGTGGAGTACAACCCATCAGTAAAGAATATTGCAACACTGAACAGAAGGACATCAATGGTTCTGCAGGTCTTCATCTACTTAAACACTTTATGGTGAATGTGGAGATATAATTCAGTACATAGTATGTGTGTGCAAGGAAGGGAGGGAGTGGTATTTTGGGTAAGGCGAGGATAGGGAGAGAGAAAGGATGCATGTAGAAAAGGCTAAAAGGAAACTGGAACAGTTAAGACTTTAAGAGGTATAATATACCTCTCAATATGATGCAGACAATGAGGAAGTGCAGGGGGAGAAGTTGGCATGGGTAGGATAGCAGACCAGAATGGAGGACATGGATGTGGTAGACAAAATGAAGGAAGTAAACGGAGGAAAAAAAGAGAAGCTTTAATGCAAGTGGTGGACAGTAAAGGGAAACAAAGAAGAGATCTGACAGAATAAGAAGAAAGCAGGGTAGGTCCTTAGGGAAAGCAGGGAGTGTTCTGGAAAAAGAAGGTGTGAACAGTGAGACAGAAGATGTCATGGAGTAATACAGTTAAAGAAAATTGTGTCTGAAAGAAGAGTATGGGTTAGGAGTGGTTGAAGTGCAAATAAATTAAAAAAGTGATGAAAGGGTGGCTGGATGTAGGAAAAGAAATGAGGCAGTCTGTTTAACAATGGAAGGAGGAATCCTCTGGAGGGAGAGAATGAAGAAGGCTTCTGGAAGTATTTACACACAGCTGGGTATACTGGATAAGTTGAAGTACTGGAAATTTCTACACGTGGGCTGAGTCATGGAGGAGGAAGAGGTGGAGTTATGGGAAAAGGAATGGGAGGCTTGTGGCAAGATGAAGGAAGTTATGCCAATCTGGTATATGTACATTGGAATTTTAGAAAGATGTTAGAAGATGCCAGTGACAATAAAGCCAGAAGTGTTGGGCCTGGAATACATGTTACTGATTTGGGAAGGAGAAGGCAGACAATTCTTAAATGGCACAGATGTGCAAAGTTCAAAGGTTTACAATATATGCTAGAATATATGTGAGTTGTGATAAAATAATGCAAACAGGCAGCCATTTGGAAATTAAGAATATGTAAGGCTGGCAGGTGGGAGTGGATTGCTCAAGAGTTTAGCCAGGGAGAGGGTAACTTATTTTGATGACTATGTTAAGGTAGAAACCACAAAACACTAGAAGTGCGGAGGCAGTGACAGAGAAAATTTCAGAGGATTATTGGGCTAACTGAAGCATTACATTTTAAGAAGGATGGCATGAACAGGCAGGTTTTGAATGATTGCAGGGTATTATGGAATGGAATGGTACATATAGTGTAGGATTTATATGGAGATGTACAGTATGAGAAGTAAAACTGTTGATGGTGGACAATGGCAGGAAGGGGGAATTATGTTTATAGGAGGCTTTTCCTAATGGCTTTTTGCTACTGATCGGCTGCTAAAATGCCAGCCATCCAATGAGCACACCTACCCACTTGTTCCTCTACAGGCAAGAACAGCCACACGAGGCTGTTATCAAGATAGTCAGCAAGACTAATGCTAGCCCTATTGCCTACTGCATCCTGACATCTGCAGATTCATAATACTTTACTGATGAGTCTCAGATGTTCTTGTATATTAGCCAAAATATAGATAACGTGCATGGTGGGTGCATCTGTCTTGGTTGTCTAATGCATTTTACAACATGTACTTCCTCAAGGAGTCAGTCACGCAGTGGATACAGCTGCATTCCTCCTCACAGGATGGGTAAACTAGCACTGGCCTCTCACTCTCTACCTTCCCAGCTGGCTCCTCCTGTTCCAGAAAAGCTAAATCAGCCCCGATCATCTGGGTCTTATTCAGGGCTTCATCCCTTTCTTCCATACAGCCATTCCAGCTCTACTGATGTGGTTTGTTGCACTAAGTATACCTAGTAATATAACAGATTTAAAAAAATAAGATACCTTTTAAGTGTCAAATGTTCCTTATGGAGGTTAAGATATAAAATGTCTTTAATAAATAACTCTAGAATATATGCCTGTAAACTAAAGGAGATCCCAAGTTGATAAAGTAGTAATAATGTTTGATGGAAAAATCAACCAAAACCATAGAAAGACGATGAATAATGTAATTAAATGCCCAAAGTCACATCAATGAGAAAATCTTTCCCCACTTTAACAGTAGAGATTTCCTGTTATGTTATCTGGCCTTTTGAAATGGAAGGAAAGCAGTTCCCATACTAGAGATTAAAGTCTCAAACTTCAATCTGAGATAGAGACTTGGGGAGAAGAATCACCTTCCATACAGCATCACATGTTCAGCTATCAAGATTATGACTTACTGACCAAGAAGATTCAATGTTGTACAACACTGATTTTTACACACACATATATATATATATATATATATATATATATATATATATATATATACACACACACACACACAACGCACATATGTTTGTATGTGCATGCTCTCTCTCGCACTCACACTCCCTCTCTCTCATACATGCAAACACACAAGCATCATGATTACTTCTGAAGGAATTTAATGGTTGATTCAGTTCCCTTTACTTTCCAAAAAAAGCCAATGTGAAACATCATCTACAAATATTTACTTTTAGTATTAGGGTCACTGATTTGGTGTTAATTCCTTCAGCAATGTGTTCCATGTACATTAAAATGGAAATGGTTCAGACAGTACTGTATAGACCACACAGAGGTCTATTTGCCTTCATGCTAAATCAATAGGTCTTTGAGTGGACAAGACAGGAATGGGCAAACTAGCAATGGCCTCTCACTCCCACCTTTCCTAGCTGGCTTAAAAAGGAAAAAAGGTTGTATAAGCCACAAAGGGAATAAGAGAATTAAGTAGGCTAGTTCTTCAACTCTTTTAGCATTACATTTTGGATCCAAGAGTAAAGGATGCATAAGGCAGTCTGTGCCCCCATTCATCTGACAGTCATCTTAAGAACTAGTTCAAAGCACGAATAACTGCATTTTCTGGTAACATGAACAAGTCTCAATCCACTTGCCCCAAGACAAAATCAGAATATGGAACTGCAGTGATGCTCCACCGCTGATCTGTGTCATTTCCTCTCGAGGCCATCCACATTGCCTAGTTTTTCAAATGGACTTACAAAGCTGTCTCTCAAAGATCTGTAGTGAGCTTGCACAGTCAGTACGATCAGGTATCATCTTGTGCATATACCATTACTAATGACTTTTTTTTTCAATAACAATGCATGAAAGACAGAAATGTGGCCAATACTCAACTCAGACAGACATCCTCCTAATAAAGATGGGGCATTTGAGTTAGAATCAGGGATTGCAAAGTCATTACAGTGAAACAGCTGTCCCATAACATAAATCACTGGGTTCCTTTTTTTCTTTTTTTAAACACCTTTACTGAATGATTACTTGTGACAGGCAAATTTATATTTATATAAAAGTAAACAAACGGTATTAAGTTCATGTTTGCAAACCCTATGCTTCACATATATTGCTACATATCAAATAACCTACGCAACATTACAAATTATTTAATTCCTGACCTTTTTTAAACTGGAAACATCTTTATTAAACCATCACTTACAACATAGGCAATCATACATTTAGAGAAATTAACCACACAAACACTATCATAGTTGCAAGCATTTAACATCACATAAATCATAATGGCCCATTTCCAGTTGCAAACATCATATATCACTTGTAACCTACTCAGTCATTTTGAAACATTCCATAGCAAATGTAAGTCCTGCTTTCTTTTAAACCTCTTTCCTCCCCTGTATGTATTGTCCCCACAATTCCCATTTTTCCTATGTAGTGTTCTCTTCCCCTTTTCTAAAGATCTCAATTGCAGTTTGTTTTACCTCTGTTACTATATTTCACTACTACTACAGCTGGTTAACATTTTAATTTCCATTTTTAGTAATTACTTTTTTTGACAGCCACCATAATTAGACACAGCAAAGCCTTACCATGTCTAGGCAATTCTGATTATGTTCCCAATCACCTCTTTCTTCCCAGTCACACTTCCAAACATTTGATGTCTATCTGAGGAAAAATTCCCTGGAGTCTATTTGGGGTATAAAAATATCTATGCAAACATTTCAAACAAAAAACAACTTTCTAGATTTTGTTGCATATTTAGGAGACATACATATATCCTCCCATTGCTTCTTTGTGAACTGCTTATCCAATCTCTCTTCAGAATCCTAACTTCCTCTAATTGATTCTTATACTTATCATGCAATATTTTATATGCTTTACTAATTATTTCTTTTTAATGGCAATTTCTGTTCTAGATTCTACTAAAAAGTGCTGGTCTTGTGTTTAAGGACCCCCTCTTTGTTTCTCTTTGCCTATACTTTATCAATCCTTGATAGGGAAGGCAATCTCTAACCTGCAATCCATATAAATTCTTGGTGGCTTCCCATTCTATCATTTTTCCCTCTTTAGTTACTTGCTCCCAATATCTTGGATCCTTTGCAAGTTTTCTCCAGCAAGTCCCAGCCCCTTCTTGCCTATTGCCTATATCCCTAATTGTAGTCATCCTTATTGGCAGGATCTCCTTTCTCCATTCCCATGTTGGTTTACTTCTTATCATACTTTTCTGCTACTTTATAGATATAATATTCTGTATAATTATTGTTATTCTCCTTAAAGGCCTGCATCCAAAATGTCAGTGTCTCATTATTTCTTCAGCCCCCCCCCCCCTACCAGTTTCATCATCCCTTTCCACTTATAATTATAGTTTTTTTGCTTGTGCTATGTAAAGGAGCCTTATCTGTGTAACTCAAATACCCTTTCAAATCAGGTAAACCCAATTTGCTCCACTCTACTGGAAGAATAAGCTTATCCACTTGACTCTTGTTGTCCTCCCCTCCCGGATAAAGTCTTTCAGTTCTTTATTAATTGCTATCCATAACTTCTCCTCTCGTTGATAAAACTATGCCTGACCTGAGTGTAAGACTACAGGGATGAAAAACAACTGCTTGTATCTTACTATCCATATAACAAAGCTTCCATTTTCTCATTTTTTTATCTTTTGTTTAGTCTCTTCCCACATATCCTTAGCTGGCAAACCAGAATCATTTTTAATCCATACTCCTAAATATTGCACTCTATCATATCCATACAAATATGGATGCTGCTGAACCAATTCATATGTGGGTACATAATTTACTGCTATTGCCTTTGTTTTAGCTTTATTGATTTTGTATCATGAAAAGATATGAAACGGTCTCAAAATGTTCCACAACACTGTAATGTCTATCTGGTACTGTCAGGTATAAAATTACATTATCTACAAACACAGTCAGCTTTTCTTGACTACCATACCAACTATACTCTTGAATTTCTGACTCCCTTATTTTCTTTCCCAGTGGTTCTAAATATAAAGCAAACAGAGGAAAGAGGACATCCTTGCCTGGTTCATTTGCTCAAGCAGAAATTATCAGGGAAGACCCCACCCACTTTAATTTTCACCTCTGACCCCTCATATATCCTCCTAATCAACCTCATAATTTTGTCAGGGAATGCAAATGCTTCCATTGCCCTGCTCATAAAGCCCCAGCTCACTCTTTCAAATGCTTTCTCTGCATCAAGACCCAACAATGGTATTTTCTTACATTCTGCTTCCCTCTGGATCATCAATGTTCTGTTAATGTTGTCAAATGTTTGCCTCCCCTCCACAAAACCTCAATGATCCACATCTATCAATTTTAGCATTAATTTAGCCTTTATAGACATGAACACTTTATAATCATGGTTTAGAATTAAAATGGGCCTGTACAAAGCTAAATCTGATGGATCTTTACCCTCTTTAGGTATTACAGTCACTGCTGCTTTCTCCCAGGATGTTGGCACATCTCCTCCTCTTAAAATACTGCTAAACAAAGCTTTCAAGATCTTTATCAGTTTTTTCCCTACTAGCTTCCAAACTTCCACAGGAATACCATCTATTCCTGGGGACTTTTCTGTAGATTGATTATACATCACAATTTTGCATCTCGTCTCCTCCTTTCCTAACCATTAGTAAATGAGCCTCATCTACCTCTAACCTTGGCATATTTAACTCTTCCATGAACATTTCCATTTCTATCTTTTCTTGATTTCCATATTTCTCTGCTTTATACAGACTTTCATAGAATTTCTGATATATTTTGAATACCTCTACAGCATCTCGTTACCTTCATTGTTAAAGGCTCCCTAAGCTTGGCGACAGCTCTAATTTTTTGCCTGAATCAGTGTGCTAAAAGCTTTTGTGCTCTAGTGTTATCAAAAAACAGATGCTTAACAGCAATCTTTCTAAACTTGTGTATATTATCGAGGTAACCCCTTATTTTCCGCTTAGCATTCTGCAGTTGATTCTCTTCATGTTCTGTGAGATTTCCCCTATTTTACAATACTTTAACGTTTATCAGTCCTTCTAAATAATTACTTCTTAACCATAGCTCCCCCTTCTTTTATTTCCACCATATTTTTAAACTCCACCTTAATTTTATCCTACTCCCTAGCTCTATTTTCAGAAGTAATTTCTATCCACTCTAATAGCGCCTGTATAAGCTCCACTACCCATTCCTTAAATTCTTCTGTTTTCAACAAAGTGGGAAAGCACCAGTGCCTCATTTTTATTTCCTTACACTGTGTTTTTATTTTAGTTATTAGTGGCACATGATCTAAAATAGTTATTAGGTGTGTATCAAGATCTTCAATTAAATGCACATTTTCCTGTGAAATGTAAATTATGTCTAACCTAGTCCAGTTTTTATATCTTGGGGAATAATGTGTAATTCATTCCAAACTACTATTACTGAATTCTCATCTTCCATTCCAAATATTTTCATAAATTTCTTTAAAAATCTACCCACTTTTGAGATACTTTCTCTTCTGGGGCCCCCAGATACATCTTCAGTGCTGCAAATCAAATTCCAGTCCCCACCTATAAGTAATATTCCTTGCTGAAAACTGATTGTTTCTCACAGAATTTTCTTAAGCTCCATTATAGCAGTTTTAGGTGGAACATAAATATATGCCAGTGTAAGCCTCCTCCCTTGCCAGTAGTCCCTTATCACTACAAATCTGCCATTATCTTTTCTATCCACTTCTATCACTACTGGAGGTCCTCTTGCAATTAGTATAAGTACTCCTCTTTTCCTTTGTCCCAGGTATTCTGCTAAATAACCATCCTGAAAACCTTTCCTTATCAGATTCACACACTCAGTTCTTTCCAAGCTTCTCCTGTAACATAACTATTTGCACTATACATTTTTAATAGAGTAAACTATTCTTTAATTTTTGTATTTATCTGTGAGACAATTGACATTTAAAGACATTATAGAAAGCTTCACTGTATTAAAAAGTTATTATTCCCCCCTTTTATGTATAGCACCTCTAGTTCCAGCTTTTGTGTTACTTGTATATACTGTTTGGCAGGTTGAACTTTTATATGGTTTCCTGTCATATCCATTTCAGCCTATGTCCCATCTTACAAAATGTTTTATTTTATTGAAAGCCCTAAAGAAAAAAAAACTCTAAAAGATATTCATTTAATATCAACAAACAAAAACTATGTACATTTTCAAGTACTGAAGTTTTACCCTCCTAAAATAAACAAATATCCCAAACTGACAGACACACTCACAGACTTGAATTAACCTAAAATAAAGTACATCAATGCTAAGACACAAGGTGCAGTCTTGTGCTTCTATTAAGAGCTAACTGGCTTTATCTCATCTTTATAGCTCTCCCATGTGGGAAACCCCGTGAATGCTTTCAGAGAACAATATCTCCTAGCCCCCCCCCCCCCATCCAGCCAATCACTCTCCACCAGACTGTAACCAATTTCTCTTTATCTGATTGTATCTTTGGAAACATGAAAGCTGGACAGACAATTTCTCATTATCAGATCGTCTCCATGGAGACATGAGAACCAGGCACTCAATTTTTCTATCAGACTGTTTCCATGGAGACATGGGGGCCAAATATAAAATTGCTACTAAGCATGCATTCATCTGCTAGAAAAAACAAAGAATATTCAATATTTCCATTCATTTACTTTCTCCTAAAACTTATTACTAAAAGTCATTCCCCCATGCAAGAATGAGAAAAAGCCCATTAATTTTTCTTTGGTCATGCTCTTTTTTACCAGGATTTTTTTTTTTTTTTTTACATTGCACTGCCTACACTTCTTAAAACTGAACAAGAACAGACAGAGAGAAAGAAAGGGGGAGAAAGAACAGCAGCACCTATTTACAATCTCAATTACACTTTGAAAATAACAGGAAAACATTTACTTTATACCATGCAAAGAAAACCATACACCACAAAAATAGTACTATTAAGAAAAATGTTTTCTTTACTTTCAGTTAAGTTTCTCCCCCAAAAAGCATTTTTCCAAACATTAATGGCATGAAGCAATGCATATACTTTGAGTCCCCACAAGTCCAACAAATTCTGAAAAAGTCCAATATTTCCAGATTTTCTTGTTCTGTCACCTTTCACAAATAATAATATTGCATTGTAATCTCACATGAAGTTGCTTGTTTTATTATTGTTCATCTTCATCTCCCAAACCTCGTCTCTGCTTCATTTTCAATGTATACTCCATTCTTCTAGTAAACCCTTGCACTCCCTCCCTTCTCTCCAACATTTTCCATTAAATCAGTGGAAAATGTTTTACAGGTATGATCATTATTACCAGCATAACAAGAAGGAGAAATCTATCTTTGTTTCACAGCTCACTTTTTGTTGGACAAACTTTTGTATTTTCTCCTTAGCATTTGCCTCATCAGAAATTATTTTGTCCCTCCAGGGAAGAATACCTTAAAGACAGATGGGTACAGCAGTTTGAATCCCACACCTGCATCTTGACATTCCCTGAATAATGGAATTAATTTTCTCCTCTTCCTGTACAATGAGTAATCATTCTCCACAAACACTCTGCTGTCTCCCAATTTTAGTATTTTGGCCCTCTGCCACAGTTTTGTCAGAATCAATTCCTTCTGTTGGTAGGATTGCATATTTACTATTAAAGGCCTAGGATGGTTTATCATAGCCAGGTTTGGAGCATACACACAATGTGCCCTTTTTAATAACTCATGCTGTAGAAAATCAGCTCAGTGGCTTATTTGTGCTTTCATAAAATTAGTGGAGTCTGTTTCTTCCAGCTTCTCTGGTATAGCTCAGGTTTCCCTATGTGCTCTGTCCTCTATTTTTTTTTGCAACATGTCTTTCTGAGCAGTCTCACATTCAGCCAGCCTTCATTCATTTCATCCTCTGACTTTTCCAGATATACCATCTCATCCAAGTACCTGTTTAAAACTTCTACCATTTTTTCCAACCTTTTGTTGTTTGTGTTGACATACTCCATCAGTGTTTTAATTAGCTCTGTGTGCAGTTGTCTTGCATCTTCCTGTAGATTACTGGAAATCATGTCTGGAGGTTGCACTGCTTTATGCTGAACAGCTGCAGAACTTTCTCCAGTCAGTGTTTCTTCCTCATTTCTTGTGACTAATTTTTTTCTAGGTGCTCCATTTTCTTTTTTTCCTGACATCTGGGCAGTATACTTACTAGTTAGTTACTGAAATAAACACAAGTCCTTCTCTGTTGAGTTTCTGTTTTTACAATGAGAGAGCCAGAATTAAGCTGTTAATATGCAGCCATCCTGGAAGTCCAAACAACTGGGTTCCTTAATTAGCTCCAAGTAGCAGTCAGAGAAAGCTCTAAGGTCAATATAGACTAGGCTGAATACCTGAAGGCTGGCTGGAATGAAAGCACAAGAGGTTCATGGAAATACGTGGGGCTCTAGCATCTCATAACGAAAAGGAAATACGTGGAGTTGAAGAATGTCACTGCCTCAAAGCAGCATGTCTAAAGACTACAGAACAGATATGCATCCAAGCCAGGTAAAGAAATAAGGAAAGCTGATAGTGGAATGCAGAAATCCAGAAAGTCATTAAAAGAAAGGAGTGCATGAAAAAGGGGGAAGACAGATATAACTGATTTCTTTGCAGTTAAAAGCATTCTCTAGAGTCTCCTTGATCCTTTATCCGTTTAAAACTTTAATTTAGTGGCTCACTGCATTTTTTTCTGCTGAGATAAACATATCTGTAGTGTTTTTTGCCTAAAATAGTGTAGGCAGTAACTATAGCATTGTCCATATTCAGAAATGTGTTTCTGGACCTCTTTTGTTTGCAGAGGCTGTGTGTTCTGAGCACATTTTCCAAGTCATCTTAGTTTAGCAAAAGACACTTTCCACTTCTGTGAGAGTGTAGTGTTTAAGCTCATTGGCTGGTTAGGGTTGCCTGGACTACGGCTTGAAGCACCTCATTGGTTCTTTCGAGCTTTTCTTTTTTAAAAGTTGTTTCAGGTTTCAACCTTCTGTTACTTAAGAAGTTACCTTGCGAGTGTTTCTGGCATTTCACACAGCTAAATGGAAGAGGGGCACTGACCAAAACTCTGATCTGTGATATATAACACAACGTATCCTGTTTTGGGTTTTTTTTGTTTTTTTTTTTACTAGTTATTCCTTATTCTAGATATTTATACCACGTTTGTCTGCTGCAGACATTTTACTGTATTTTATAGCTATAAACTAATCTGCACTGCTGTACTAAAATTGTCTGCCTCACAGGGCCTGATAAATAAGGGTTTTGCTGTCACACTGTTTGTAAATCTAGTTTCACTGTATGCATGGTATTAATTGGAAATTTTCTCCATTTGTTAAACATCTGTTTGTTTGTTTTGATTTCCTGCCAAGAGTGCATCACATCACATCACTGATTTAGTTTCCCACCCTCTCTCCCTATTGGTATCTTCTTATACTTGGTGGCTTTGCAGTTGTCGGCCCCTACTGTAAATTTGATCTGGGACACTCCTCCCAGTTTAGTGTCATTAGCTCATTCGACCTAATACAGAAAGAACATTTGAGAAGGTCAACCCACTTAGTTTCTTAACCTTGCTCTGTTGGCTTTTCTCCCTTTCCACTTTACTTAAAAAATCAACCATTGCTAGAATCTCCTTGTGTTCTGACTGAGTGTGCTTCTCAAACAATCTGGAAATATAGAGCTGATGCATATATTTTTTGGCACTTTTTAACTGTTCAGAGTTAAATAAAACAATACGTTAATTCAGTTCAGAATACCACTTATTTAAACTGTATTTGTTTTAATATTGTTACAACTCTATTCTATTTTGCACTGCATTTGAATTGATTTTAGTGCTGTCTTAGCTGCTTTTCTGTAAAAAAAAAGTTCTAAGCTTGTTTGCTGTCTTAAGTCTAGTCCAGATAAAGATTTGCTGTTTCCAGGACTGTTTGTAAGCTTCTGAGCGGTGCCAAAAAGTGTGCTCTTCAATTTTTCCCATAGATCTCCTAGTTCTCCACTCTCCTGCACTTTTACCAGCTTATTAGTCTAGCACTTTACCAGACTTCTTGTAGCGATTATTGTAGCACACAAAAGAGATACTAGTACTAAATGTTCCACAAGGAAACCGCTCTGGTACTTATTATTAATGCCCACCCCTCCAGGCATATCTAAAGGTCAGTTCCCTGTAACGTCTCCTATTAACCTGGCGAAATTGGGCATCCTGTGGCAATGTAGCAACTGCCTCATGTACAATGACAACCCTCTCCACTTACCCCCCCCAACACTCAGACTTGCGACAGAGGCACTTGTACATCCAAACTGGAAGCCACGCACTCATCAGCCAAGACCGGAATAGCTGGTGAAGAGGTGAATGTCAACACTTGCAGCACACCACATGGAACACATAGCCCTCCAGAACACACACCAGCACTGCCTTCACATAAAAACACAAACCACACACCTACCTTCGTGGAGGCTCTCAATAAAAATCTACCCAAACAGCAGAGGCCTCCAAGGCAGAAATGTACTCAACCACCGCAACACAACACAAATCATGAGACACAACTCTCCTAAACAGTCTGCCACTCAACTAAAGCCCCTAAGGAAAAACAGCATGCCCAACACACTAGTCACAGGTGACTCGATAGTGAGGCACACCGATGTACCACTCACTAGGTTGAACAAGGAGAAAGTAACAGTCAGCTGCCTGTCAGGTGCCAGGATCTGCCACATAACGCATGCACTCAGGTCCCTCAACAAACAGGTACAAATATGACTCTGTCATTGTACATGTGGGTGTGAATGACCTAAGACATACCTCCTTGGACTACATGAAGACAGACATGAAGGAGCTCTTGGATTATGTAGCCCAGGCAGGTATGACGCTAACCCTGAGGAGCATCCTACCATTACCTAGAATGATAGCACAGTACAAGCAGAAAATGATTGATTTCAACAACTGGCTAAGTTTCTGGTGTCCTTCCAAGGGGATCCAGTATCTGTCTGCCTGGGATGACATGACTGACAGACCTCGATACTTTGCCAGACATGTCCTGCATCTGTCACCCCTGGGCTTCCTGATACTGGCCAAGGCTCTTGCCATCCCTATAATGCCTTTTTTAGGCTGTGTTCCAAAGACCAAATTACCATCGTAACAGCTACAAACAAATGCAATTGGAGGGTCATGCTGCTCAATGCTAGAAGTCTAAATCTCAAAATGCACTGACGTGAAGCACTCCTTAAAACAGAGAACATCGACATTTGTGATGTAACAGAGACCTGGTTCAAAGCACCAAAAAGAGCCTCTGCACTACCAGGCTATAACTCATTCAACACCTTTCAGCCCCAGAGCTTGGACCAAAGCTCCAAAGGCAGTGGTATTTTCATATTCATAAAGGATGTGCACACCTAGAGACTGGTAGCCCAACATAATACAGAGATACTTCAGCTGCAGTTAACATTGGGTAAGACAGTGATTCAGGTCGTAGCCTGCTATAGGTCCCCCAACCATGTCCTAAGACTCACAGTCCATGTTCCTAAGCACCCTGGAGAGTATTAGGCTCCAACCCAACACTTTCATACTGGGCAACTTCAACTACCCCCCCATTAACTGGTAAAATTAATCATGTACCAATACACTTGCCCATTTCCTGGAACTCATTAATTCCAATGCCCTGGAATGTTCTTACCCCCACTAGAGGTAGAAACATCCTTGACCTGGTCATTACTAACATAGGCAACTGTTGCTCTACACCAATAGTCAACTCCTCCCTGGTTAGATCGACCATAAACTAATCAGCTTAGAATCTCCATCCCCCCTCCCCGCAAAGGTAACCACCATAAAAACTTCTCCAAACTTAACTTTGGGCTCCTAAAAACAGAGGTGGCTAACTTCATAGCACCCATGCAAATGCAGAATAGTTGCATGACAGCCAAATCGTACACCAGTGCACTGTACAAACACGTACACAAAACCACGGATCTCACCATACCCAATAGAACCAAGACGCTATGCTTCAAAAAAAAGGAAGCCAATCTGGTGGTCCCCTGCCATAAATAAACTCTGCAACAGAAGGAAGAAACTGATGTGGAATAAGTCCCAAGATTGGAAAAACATCCCTTATCAGCCTCAGCAAATAGTTGAGATCACTCATCAAATCCTCTAAAGCTAGCTTTGAAAACAGAATTGCAGCAGAGAGTAAAGACAACCACAAGGCCTTCTATAGTTATGTAAAGAATCTCCATGGCAAAAACCAGATTTGCTCTGAGCTACTGCACAATGGTATCTCCTATACATAGTCAATATACTAGCAGACAGATTAAATGCCAACTTTACCCCTCTCTCCCCCACCAAAGGACCAATCACAATACCAGTAGACTGCCAGACACCCAGTACTACTGCTGCACAGGTTAAAACAGCACTGTCCAAGGCCAAGAATACAGCTTCTATGGGACATGACAATATCCCTGGCTGTGTTCTACATGAACTACAGAGTGAACCGGCACCACACCTGTACGCCCTGTTCAATCACAGCCTCACCTCTTACTTTGTCCCTACAGAATGGCGCTCTCCTACAGTCATCCATCTCCACAAAGGAGGAGCGACTACAGACCCTAGGAAATATCGCCCCATTAGCCTGACGAGTCTCATATGCAAAGTTATGGAACACATCATCATGGACCTAATAAAAAAGGATATAGGAAATCTCCAAACTCTGGATCCCACACAGTTTGGTTTTGTGAAGGATGGATAATGCTTGCTCAACTTGGTCAACTTCTCTGAGTCAGTCACCAGAGCTGTGGATGAAGGCAAGGTTGGTCATACAGCCTACCTTGATCTGGCCAAGGCCTTTGATACCATTCCCCACTCAGGAATCCTAGAACAACTCACTAAGCTAGGCATCAACCCCTATATCATTAGGTGGGTTGCAAACTGACTCGCAGATAAAACCCACAGTGTGAATGTAGCTGACTCCAAGTCAGACTGCCGACCAGTCACGAGTGGAGTCCCACAGGATTCGGTCCTGGGCCCTTTCCTGTTTGGTATCTACTTTTCTGAAGTCCAGGCCAACACGAAGGGACTCTGGCTGGCAACGTTTGCAGACGATTGCAAGTTGGGGAGCTATTATTAACTCCCCAAGTGATGTGGACATCCTGCAGAAAGGCCTCACTGGACCAACAACTGATGTCAGAACCATGGCTTTAAGCTCAATGCCAAAAAATGTGTAGTCATCCCCTTTGGGAAAAACTCTGTTCCCATGAATTACCACATCGATAGTAGTCCACTGAACACAGAAGACGTTATAAGAGATCTGGGAACACAGATTAACAGCAACCTCTATTTTGACCACCACTTTTCCACTGTAGTCAGAAAGTCCTTCTGTGTGGCACATCTCATTACTAAGGGTTTTGCATCCAGGAAGAGGAGGTCACTGTCTCCCCCTACTCTTACCTCATTAGGCTAATCATCGAGTACAATGCCCCATTTGGCATACACCTCACTAGCCATCTGCAACAAATGGAGTGGCCGGAAAAGAACCTCACAAAGATGATCCTAGGCCTTAAACAGTTGTCCTGTATGGACAGACTAAAAAAAAACTCAAACTATTCTCTGTATCATATCGCCTACTTAGAGCCGATCACTGCTTGATTTACAAATCCATGTCTGACCCAGCTCTGTTAGTAATGCTACATCTAAAGAAATCCCAATCCTTCCTCACCACACGCTCCACAGACCTCAACCTCATTACCACAATCAAAAGAAATAGCTAGAGGGACAGGTTCATAACCCAGAGACAGCCCATGCTATGGAATAGACTTCCCATACATGTCAAAAAGAGCACCTCACTAGCCCTCTTCAAGAGAAATCTTGAGTGAATGGGAAATAGAAAATTCACCCCAGGGATCACTCCAGAAGATCTACTCAGCAGAGGCGTTGGGAACTAATGTCAGGTGGCACAATGCCAGGGTAATCCTATGGGCTAGGCTTGTAAAGGCTCCAGGGCAATTAGCCTAGTACAAATCTATGAACTTAAAAATATGAACAAGGCCAAGAAGGAATACTGGCAGGCTAACAAAGAGGCTAAGACAGCATTTGCAATAGCAATGAACAAGACATCAGAGGCACTCTACCAGCTTCTTGAAATTGAGTTTACAGATAGCACAAAGAATTCTATCGGTTTGAAAGGGAAAGACAGAAAGATACAGAAGATAAGCCATCACACACCCTTCATGTGGAATGAAAGCAACAACCTGTTCACCAGTCCACAGGATATCAAAGACAGATGAAAGCAGTATTTCCACAGCAGCTTCTGAATGAAGAAATCCCAAAAAGAGTGTACTGTCCTAGAGACAGCCTACAATGAAAGAAGATGAAGAGCTCACACTAAAAAAACAGGAGCACTAAGGAAAATGAAGTGAAGGAAAACAGCAGGCTGAGATGAAGTCATGGCAGATATGAACAAAATGTGGGGTGAGTTACAGGAGAAATGGCTCCAGAGTATTCACAGCAGTATGGAGAGAAAGAAAGGCAGTGCTGTGATGGTCTAAAGTCCCAAAAAGACTGACATGATTAGTGCTGGCTATGTACAAGGACCCCGCTGACACAAGCCTGAACAGTGTTTGCACTCACAGAGGGGTTCCAAATGGATGTCATCAGGATTTAGCTCCAAGTCCACTGCTGTTCATACTGGTGATGGACTACATTAGCAAACAGGTTGGAGGTGACAGATCAACAAAGCTGGTGTGCCATTACAGACCTGTGAACAAAAACCTAAGCAAATGGTAGGGAAATGAAATGCAAAACTGAAGGCACATGGGATGAAATGCAGTACAAGTCAGTCAGTTGCCCTGGTAGCAAATGGAGGAAATCTGAAGCAGCTAAAACTTGAGATGGAAGGAAAAACAGTTGAACAGGTTAACAGTTTAAAGTATCTGGGAGGTGAGGATGAGGAGAAAGGAAGTCTGAATGATGAGATCAAAGACAGAATCAGAGGGGCTTGACAGAAGAATGTCAAAGAAGCTGAAAAGTGAGGTGTACAAAACAACAGTGTGACCAAGAATACTATGTGGTATGGAAACACGTGCAGTGGAGGTTGAGCAGTTGAGGAAGCTATAGATGATGGAGATGAAGTTACCAAGATGAGTGGGAAGATGCACACTATGGTTCATGCAAAGAAATGAGGACATCAGAGCAGAAGCAAAGTAGCTCCAATTGCAGAGAAAATCAGTTCACCATGTGCAAGAAAGCAGATGATGATTCGATACAAAAAGATTCGGAAAAAACAAACAAGGCAAAGCAGAATTGAATAGACAAAATGTAGAATATATTTAACTCAACAATATGCTTTCCCACTGTTCAGAGTCTCTGCATAGTTCTTACTACACTACCCCCTTTTATCTGCTGCTTTGCCATCCCACTCACCAGCATAACACACCATTAAACTCTCCTACTCCCAGTCTACCTACCTTTGTGTTTCTCCTTATAGAATCCTTCAAGTCCCCTTCAGATATTTTGAACTACCTTCCCAATACTTTCTCTACCTTCTGCTGTCCACTTCGTGTTTATCATCTTCAGAACTTTCCTATGCCAGCTCACACTTCCTGTCCTCACTACTGACACACTCCTCTCTCTCCATTTCACTCACTAATAACCTGAAATTTAACATAACCCAAGAAAGTCCACACTAACTTCTGATGTCCAGACTTTCCTTTCCCGCCCATACTAAACATACACATCTTCCTGTCCAACTTCTTTCTACCTTCTTTTTCCTAAAGCTCAACTACTGTCATATACATACTAAGCAGATGCTTGAGTAGGGCCACTGTTGCAGTTTTCATTACGTATGGTTATGGGACAGAAGCTGACATCCACCTGTTTAGCCCATTTCCCAGTTCTCTGCTTAAGCAGAAGCACATACTTACTTCCCCTCCATGCAGGGAAGCATGCCTGCATTCCAGTTTAAAGGAGACACTAACTGTGCCATCATCTGTTTTCTTTTCTGCCAGCAAACCACAGAGAGATCATGAACTCAGCACAGAAGAGGCAGCCTAGTACGGCCAAAAAGTCTAACAGTCCCCTTTTGTGTATCCTAATCAAAATTGTTAAGCTTTCAGGGGGTTGTCCAAAATAGTGGTTCTTCTGCTTGGTGTAAGGTAGCTGGGAGGTAGCACCTCAATAGTAATCTTAGTCAAATAACTTCTCTTACCATGATTTATCACACAACTTGTACTATATTTTTTCAAAAGGTCACAGTTTCAGTACTGTTCCTTACACATGGAAAATAAATCTGTATAGCCAACCCCGCCAAACCTCGGAAGGGCATTTTGTGCATCCACTAGTGTGTTATTACAGGATATCCTGGAGGAGCACAGCGTGTAAAGCTTGCAGAATGTGAGGATGTAAGTTTGTGCTGCCACCCTAGAAATGGTCTAGGTTGGTATGTGCAGAAGGCTGATGAACTGCAGCCAGCTCTAGAGGAATATGCTTTTATAGGTCATTGCAGAGGTGTGCTCTTATTCTCATAGCAGAAGACTATAAGATTAGCAAGCCGCTTGGAAAGTGTCTACTTTGTAATTGGCTTGCCCTCTTTCCCTAGCACAGTCTATGAACAAATGATCTGCCCAAAGGACACATGCTGTCCTGTCCAAGTAACAGCATAAAAACTGCCTATGTATGCTAAGCAACAAGATCCTGTCCCCCTTGTTTTGAGAGTTTGGAGTGTGGGTGTAAAGGGGGGGGGGGGCAGTCAGTGGCAGGTGGACTGACTATTGATAGAATATTTATAACACCAGTATGAAAGCAGGTAAGCAGTTTTTCTCCTGAAGTAGACAGTGTTTTTATGGAAGTACACAAAGGGTTTCTTTGCCATAAGTGTTTGAAGCTCTGCAATCTTTCTTGTAGTTGTTACAGCTATGATGTCCCCACTCTAGGCCAGTAATCAAGGAGCCTAAATCCTCACCACTGGCATGGGAGAGGGTCGTTCACTTGGAACAATGGATACACCCAATATTTACAGATGTAGCTCTCTACAAGTACAACTTCCCTTAAGAGCCCACAGGGAACACACGCAGTCCAGGGTCTGGATTTCTCTGTCTTCCTCCAGGTCCCCAATAAGACTCCCCACTGGTACAGCTATAGGGTTGAAACCTCAGCATAGTGTACAAGCCAAGTTCTCGACCACCCTCTCTGTCAAACCAGTGCTTAATGTCTCTGCTCCAAGCAGCTGACACACACACACACACACACACACACACACACACACACACACACACACACACGAGAAAGGCTGGCACAAATTTACTAGCTATGCCCCCGTCTGCCCAAACTACAAGGTAGTTACACTGCCACCAGGCACTCCAAAGCTAAAACTCTAAAGCTCTTGCAAGGGTACCCAATTACATGGAGTGAAATTAACATTAATACAAATGGTATTTTTTTTCAATAGCAAGGCTTTTAGGAGCAACCAGAGCTGTTGTCAAATGCATACAAAGTCCTCACAAAGTTTAAAACATTTTCTAAAGGACCAGCCACAATGAAAAAAAAAGAATATGAAAAAACTAAACATGTATTTACAATAAACACCAGAGTTTCAATCACAAGAAATATTTAAATAGGTGGACAGGTCCACACAGTTAAGAGAAAAACAATTAACTAATCTCACTATATTTTTCCGCCTGATGTACAGAATTATTATTCCCTGGTTACTTACTAGAGCAAGGCAAGATGAACTAGGTGATATATCCTGCTATGTTAGGTTCCAAGAAATGGACTGCTCTGAGACTGCAGTCTCAGCTAGTTTTAAAACATTACTTTAGTGATGGGTTACAGAATGACATCACACACATCCCGTCATCTGACTTCTGGTTCCCATGCAACACCCATTGGCTACAAGCTGTCAGGATTTAGCACATGTCAATAATACACTTTGCTAAGATCTTTTGCAGCTCCTGGAAGTCATAAAACAATTTCAAACCTCCACCCTTCCACTGTAGCAATTAGTTCACTCCACAGACGATGCAGAAAGCTTCCTAATACAGACATTTTGTCTCTGGCTACACTGAGAACTGTAAGATAAAATCATTATAGTCTAGGCCCAGTAATTTAATTTCAGAACATTTTTCAACGTTAGTTGCAGCTCGACTGTGATTAACCTCTTCTCTTCCAGTATCCTCTGTTAAAACATATACATTTAAACAACTACAATAATACATGTATATTTTTATGTTCAGCAGGGCACAATGTTGGTACATTTTTAACACAAGCAGCTTTACTAATACACTTTTCAACACAAGCATTTGTACAAATCAATACGATATATAAATAGCAAACAATTCTTTGCAAAATTCCAGCTAGCTGTGCTGGGATATGATACACATCCACTGTACTACTTCTCCTGGCATAGCTGGCAATACCTCACATTGTCACAATGGCTACCAACATGTACATCTTATAGGACAAGAATTTGAGTGACATCAGGCTGATAGCTCAAAACGAGTGTAAAATTAGGCTGCTTGAATATGAATTTAACATCTCAGAGGAGGAATAGCTCTTCTTAGTGGATGAAGGTGGACTGGATGTTCAAGAGCTGCTTGATTAGCATGTCATCTACCAAATATATGACTAATGGAAGGGAAGCACATATGGGAGAAAAAAGAACCTTAAAGGAACAGTGAGGCAAGCCCTTCTGTGAGAGGCATCTGAAATGACAGAAAAATACATAAGGCCCGTCTATCTTGATATGGACCACGCTGCACCTTTTCCCCCAAACAGAAAACCCTTTCCACTTTGCCAGATATGATCTGTTTGAAATAAGCTTTCTGACCTATTTCAAAAATGGTCAGCAAGGCCTGACGGAAAAGTTGTCTACTATGAGTAAAATTAAGACTGTCTAAGCCATCAACCTGAGAACTTTTACATTTGGATGCATCAGGATTCCACACCTCTGTGTGAGCAGGTCCATCTCTTCTGGCAAAATGTTTGATGCTTCTGACTAGCCATCAAAAAACAATGCTCATGCTGGGTGACTCTTTCTGCACTATACCTGTGGGATCAGAGGTGTAAAGGAGACATCATATAAGAATCTGTGTCACCAATGGAAAAGAAGAGCATCCATCCTTCACCCTTCTTCACTGTGAGGTCTTATGCAGTAAATCAGGAGTCGATGCTTTATCTGGAAGGCAAAGAAGTATACCTCTGGAATTCCCACCTAGTCATCAGCTGCCAGAATACTTATGCATTTAGCTCATCAATGTGATGTTGTCCTTGCTGCTCTGAAGCAGACCAGGTCTCCAATGATCCTTAAAGGTTTTAAGAGCTAACAGCACTATTGCCATTTACTTTCATCTGATATGCAGTGTTTCTGCATGGAAAACCAAGCTCCATGAATTGAGATCATCCTGGCATGAGCTATCCAGGCAGCCTGAGGGACTGATGGTCAATAGTTCAATAGGTTCAGATTAGGAAAAACATATTCCCCTTGTTCCTCTAAAACTACCCATCATAAAAAAATCTTCTAAATGCAGGACAACATGGAGTACCACTTCAAGGGGTTGTGAGTGCTGATCCTAGGCTATCCTAAAGAACCATAGAAGTTTCCCTGATATGCAGCCTGGCAACAGGTACCATCAGTATAATCAATGTCATTTACCCCAGCACCTTCAAATTGCCCCTGGTTATCATGAAGTCTTTGATAATCTGCTCTAAAAGGAAGGACGGAAAGTCTGAAGTGAGAGAGTCTTGAAAATGGGAAGTGCACACTATACTCTTCACTGTTCAGGGCTGCCCTAGTAAAATCTGTATTCTGACTTGGAAAAGACTTGACATGGAAAAGTTTAATAAGCCCCTCAAACATCCAAGGTAATCCTTGGTAATTTTCAAGTCTAGTATTTGCTGCTGTGTTTCGGCCTGCAGGAGGTAGTCATTCAAATACAAGTAAATGTGCCTCACCTTTCATCCTTAGCAAGGTGGTCACCAGAGCCAGGTACTTTGTAAATACCCTAAATGAGGAAGGGAAACCAAAAAACAAGGATGTAACCTGGTAGAGATGCAGGGCTGGGGAATGACTCTCAACCTTAGGAATTATCTGTGGTCTTTGATGACAGGTGTCATGCAAGCATACGTCCTTAAGGTTCAATGTAATCAGAAAGACCTCTGGCAGGAGCAATGGCAGGCAAGGATCTTGAATTTGGGTACCTTTGAGAAGAATTTGAACTTTGATAGATCTAAAATCAGCCACAATGGGATTTCTTCCTTGGAAACTAAGGCAGAAATAAAAACTTGACCCTTCTTCCAAGATCTGGCACCATTTCTACTATCCCAACTCCAGCAATTATGTAACTAGGAGCATGGAAAATGGGGTGGATCTACTGGCTGGGGTAAAGAGGAGCAGTTTAGTTTTGTTAGTATTTAACAAAAGACGGTGATTAGAGAGCCAAGTTTCAACTGTGTTAAATGTGTTTTGTGTTAAGGATTGCAGGTCTAAAGGGGAGGAGGCTGTACGGATCACGGTAGAATCGCCTGCATATTGAATGCAGGTTGCATCAGGGATGGCAGTATAAAGACTGTTGATGAAGACAGAAAAGAGTAGAGAGCCTAGAACAGAGCCCTGAGGGACACCGAGGGTGTGAGGCACCAGGGTGGACAGTTTGCCCTGCCATAATACAGCTTGTTGTCTGCCATTCAAATAGGATAGCAACCACTAAATACCATGGTTATCTAGGGAGATGGATTTTAGGGAATAGATGAGTAATTTGTGGTTGACCATATCAAAGGCTTTCGACAGGTCTAGAAATAGGGCTGATGATAGCCTGTTGTAGTTCCTATTTTGGATTATGGTATTTGTAAAAGAAAGGAGGGCAGAGGTGGTGCCTTGATGTGGCCTAAAGCCATGCTAAGAGTTGGCAAGCAGACCGTTCTGAATGAGATAGTCCATAAGCTGCTTATGAATGTACTTCTCCATTAATCTGGCTAGTGGTGAGAGAATGGCAATGGGTCTGTATTTGGACAGTTCTGTTGAACTTCCACATTTGTGGAGTGGGATAACATGGAATACTTTCCAGATTGAGGGGATAAGTTCCATCAGTTAGTGTTCTATTGATTAGGATAGAGATGGAGAATGCTATGGCGTTGGCAGCTTTTTTAGGTACTCTGAAGGAAGGAGGTCAGCAGAAAGGGTGGTTGGTTTTAGTTTTTTCATAAGGGATCGGATAAGAGTGGTAGAGACAGGTTGGAAGTTAAAGGAGGGATGAGAAGTGGATGTGTTAGTGGTAGAGTTAGAGTGGGTGGGAGCAAGTTGGTTAGCTAAGGACTGAATAGTTTCAGTGAAAAAGTTATTAAACGCATTGGCAACCGTTTCTGAAGATTTATGGGTGCAGTTTGATGGGGTTGGGATAGTAGATTGTCCTGGATGAAGAAGTCTATTAATACCTGCCCAAAATGTTTGGAGATTGTTTTGGTGTTTAAATTGGAGGTTCTGGTAGTAGTTTTTTGTCTAGCAAAATGAGTTTTTTGTATCATTTTTAAGTTTATGATATCTCACTTGTTCAAGGGGGCTTTAGTTGTTCAACATTTGGTCCAGCCTATATTTCCAAGTTTGATTTTTATCTTAGTTTCCTTTGTGAGCCATTGAGCAGTATTAGATTTAGTCTTTACAGTACATGCAGCAGCATGGGAGTCAAGGATGCTCAGGGATTTATTGTTAAGGAAAGTTACGGCTTCTAGTGGTAGATTATTTTAGGACTGACCAGTTGATCGATTTAAGTTCATTTAGGAAGTTAGTAGGATTGAAGTTATTTCTGATTGTTTTGTGCATAGTCTTGTGGTGGGTTTCTGCCTTATGCTTAATAATACAAGTTAGTGAAGGATCAATTAGGTCATCGGGGAAAGTACCAGCTGTATACATGCTTGGGTGGCTATTGAAAAGTACCCAATCTAAGATGCTTTCCCTGTTGGTGGGATTACTAATCCTAGTGGGAGAGGTTATTATTTGTGTGAACCCAAAAAGACTTATGTGTGTGCCAGGGGATTCAGCTGAGCACGTGCACCAGTCGGTGTTAAAGTCACCAAGAATAATGTTTTCTTGGCGGTAGATAGTGGATAACCATTGAGGGATATCTTCCAGAGTGCTTATTTTATTGCCTTGGGGGAATGTAGATAGACAATATTTACACTCTTATTATTGTTAATTTGCAGTTTGGTAATGAGGATTTCTGAATTATTAAATGGGGACAGTTGATCTGGATCTCTATTAACACTTAATGCAATTTTGTAAACAACTTCTATCACACCTCCCTTCTTAGCTGTTCAGTCTAACCTGTGTATGCTGCAGCTCAGGTAGTAGGTTTAAGCCAGGTTTCTGGAAGACGCATTATATCTGGGGAATGAACTGCTAAAAGGTCATGCAGATTGGTGATTTTATTACTTATACTTTGAACGTTCAACTGAAATGTCAGCAGAGCATTTGCAGGACTGTTAAGGGGGAGTTTACTGATAGGGTTGGTGGTGTAGGCGGGTCACGGTTGGGATGGATGTCCCCATCTGTAACGAGGTTATATTGAAATCTGATCATGAGCTTTAAAAACTTATGAATAAGTCTTAGATGGTGCTTGTCCCTTTGATTAGATTTTAAGGTTTTAATTGGGTGATGAGTTTAAGGGGATGAGGGTTTGGGATGTGTGGGGGATAGCTAGTTGAGCTAATTTGTAAGAGAAGTCTGGGTGGTAGTTTGACATTTTGGGTAGTGGAATCTGTGGTGGTACTGGTTTTCACAGGTGGTGAGGGGATAAAGGATGAGCATTAGGGGGAGCAGTGAAAATATTAGTGTTTTTAATGATGCTAGCATAGCAAGGGGCCTGGCCATTATGAGGCACAGTTTTCAACCAGGATTTGGCAGGAAAGAAAGGAGAAAAGTTGGGATGTAGAGAGGGAGGGCCACTTGGTGATGTGTTTGATGCTGGTTGGGAGGAAAAAGTAAGGGGAGTGGCTAGGATAGTACAAATTTAACAGTACTGGGGTGGGTGGGAATAGGGGGCAGGGTAGAGTGTGGAGCGAGGCCGAGCGCAAAGAAGGCAAGCAGAGCGGGGCTAAACCAGAAAAAAAGATTTATACAATTAAGTAAAGTGTAAGTTTATAATGGGGAAGCAAGTTACTTGCATTACTGCATTTTAATGATGGCACCCAGAGGAGTCGGTATTGATATAGCCTCCTACAAGAATGGCTCATGTACTTCTTTCTGTCTCTCACTGGAAAAGGTTTCACAGGCAAAGACTCCATTAGCTTTACTGTAAGAAGAATGAGAAGCAGGTTCCCCTTCGTTTTGCTGGTTTACCTTTGTTAGATAAACTTTTCATTGTCTCTTTAGCCTGTTCTGCATTCAAAAATGTCTGATTCTTCAAGAAAAATATACTGAAAACAACTGGCTAAATCATCTTAAATCTCACACTTCCCTCTTGACATTCCTGGATTGCTTAGATAAATTTGCTTCTCTTCCGCCCTGGTATAGAGTGAATAAAAATTTTCCACAAACACTCAGCTGTCATCAGTGTTTAATACCTTTACCTTCTTACATAATATTGCCAGAATCAACTCTTTTTGCTCGTATGATTGCATCTTCACTAATACAGGTCATGACTGCTTTCTCATAGACAGCCATTTCTGCTTGACCTCCTTTTCCTTGAAAGATGAAATTGTATATCCAGTACCAGAAACAGAGATTTCAAGGAATTAATAAAAAGTAGGGGAGAGATTATGTTTGTATGCGAATCT